>NW_022196905.1:55918891-56010677 GCF_008632895.1 Mastomys coucha | reverse complement strand
AGTGTGCTACTCACCCATTCGTGCTTCATCACCGGAGCAGTGTGCTACTCACCCATGCGTGCTTCATCGTTGGCTCCCCAGCAAGGTGATCTCATAGGTTGCAAATTTCTTTACTGGAGAAGCTCCCCCTCTGGCAAACCCAGACTTTAGACTTTCTCTTCCTCCCTCATGATATCCTTAAGACGATTCTGATTACTTGACATCCATTGTTTCAGGAATGTCATAGACAAAATGAAAGGCACAATGTCTTCTCAAAACATTCATGTTTGTTTCTAAAATGGTTTCCTTTCCCCGCTTTCTGTTTCAGCCCCTCAGGCTTGAGTTGCAAAGACTGAAAGAAATATTGTTAGAAAGAAACCAAAACCTTTAGATATCAATGTTATAGAGCCATTTTCTATAACCACTTGGATTTTCTTTAATTAATTTGAAAAGGCTGGCACAAATAATTCCTTCTTGGTTTGAGATATGCCAGTATCAACTGTAAGGTCCTTCTGCTTCAATATCCCAAATAAATTTTAGGATTACAGACAAGTTTGATTCAGCATGATTTTAATACACTTCTGATAACTTCAAAACTTGTTTATGAATAATATTCTCCAAAGATATTGATGATTATCCAGTGGACAGTTTGTTCTTTATTGTCCCTAATTATAAGGATAAAATTAGTCATTTTGTTCAAATATTAATCTATATGGGTATATGCATGAGAAGTATCAAGGATGTGACTCAATAAACCCTTATGGACAAATTTAAGCAACTAAGACGTATAGAAGGAATAGAATTAATAGCTCCTAGGTAAAGGCATATGTGGGGTCCATTTTCCTTGTCCTGTAGTATTCTTTGAAAAGTGTTGTTCTGGTTCCTTTGCAAAGATCTGAATCTGTGCAGAATATTAATGATTAATTGATGCTTTGCAAAGAGACAAAAATAAGAAAAACTAAGGAGTTTCTTTTGTTTTTGTTTTTTAAATAATTTAAGATTAGTTTGTAGTTCTTATGTGAAAGTCTGGGAAACTTGTGCTATTAATATATATGGGCCTGTTTCTGTCAGAAGACTATTTTAAATTAAAATTAATTTAACAGTTAAGTATTGCTTTGAGAGTTACCAAAGTTCAATACAATTTAATTATCAAGACATAGCACTTAAGGTTCCTGGTGTCAGAGAATGTCTAGTTCTCATCTAGTGATGAGAATGATCATAAGTCAATTAGGAATACAAAAACATAATACCTGGAGAAGGTTAGCAACATGAATACTTCTAATTTGGAAGATGTAATGTCTGTACAATGTTTTTTTTAAGCTTTGTATGACACAAAGATTATGAAATACATATCACAAAAGAGCCACCAATAATTAACCTCAGTACACAGATGAATTACCCAATTTGTATGTGCTTAATAAGCTTCAATTACTGAAGAAAGCCTTAGAAACTTTCTTTTTAAGATTTTAAAATATTTCAAAAGAATTTAGAAGTTGTTGGGGAACTTCATAAATGAGTACTATAGTTATATCATTTTTTACTTTCCACTATTTTCTCCCACCCCCTTGTCCCCACCTGGGCTCCTTTTCATGTGTGTATGTGTGTGTGTGTGTGTGTGTGTGTGTGTGTGTGTGTGTGTGTGAATCTGTCTGTCTGTCTGTCTGCCCATAAATGAGACTTACTGAGCCCATTTCTTATTATTTGTGTGTTAATGCTTTTAGTGCTGGCTCCTTGGTATTGAATAACCAATTAGAGGGCCCATCCCAGGGGCAGAATGATTCTCTGTCTGAAGAATCTTTAATAGGATTATAGCATTTGCAAAACTCAAAAGTTTTAGCGTCTCTTTCAGATTGATGCAACATTGTTAGATATCATAAACAAGTTATTTAAAAGTCTGTCTCATATAGATACTAACAAGATACTTATTTATCAGGCCAAATATATATATATATTGTATATGTATGTGCATATATATACATATATATGTGTGTGCATATATATATATATTTCATTAGCAAATTTGTCTAAATGTTAGATTCTTTTCTCAGGTACTTTACGTCTGGAAGAAACTAAGAAATTAGCATTTTATCATGCATGTAATGAAACTTTCCTAAATAGGGTTGGTAGTATTTCTGAAGACTAAGGAAACTACAGAAGAATGTTTGCAAGGTTTAATATGACATAGAAAGATTTCCTCACTTGTCTTAATTGTACCTTTGAAAACCAAAGTCAGGACTAGTTCTCTAGACACAACTCTGTGAGTGAGAGGTTTCCTCTGTTAGTCCCTAATCACTTCCCAAGTGTCCTCTCTCCTTATCTATGTTGCTCCCATTGGGCTGCTTTACATTTCTATACTCTTAGTAGAGACTATTTCAAGATATCTATTGTGGCCTGGGGCTAAGGGGAATCAGGATTGTACTGGGGTCTGGTTTGCCCATTGATCAGACAACTGTAGCCACCATTATTGATGCTTCCTTAGTCAGACCTGGCTGTTTAGAAGGACTTGTGATAAAAAGCAGCAACTACTGGGGATTTTCCAGGTACTAACCTTATATTCTTTTAAACTAATAAATATTTTTATGATATATAAAATTTAGAAACTGAGATATATTCATGGATATATATGGTATGACTTTAAAATAGTTTCAAACATATTTTAAAATACATTTAAAATATTTAAAAATATTTAAAAGATAGTAACACAAACAGATACATGAAGAAACATTGACTATGTAAAGTAGTTTTTCCTAACCCAATTCTGAATGTAAACAGCAGAAAATATCAAACATTTTCTAGTAAAAAAACATAAAATCTTGTCTTTTAGTATTAAAATATGAAGAGAATAACAATGTCCTTCCTCAAGTTTAAAATGTCAAAAGGCAGGGTACCGTTATTTGTGAATACAGACAGTCTTATGTCTTCTCCTGGCTGCCAACAGGTAAATACTATACAAAGCATAGAAATTCTGCAAATAACCATCCATCTCTACCCACTTTATGTTCAAGAGTCAAGAAATGAACAATCAACTCTCAGCATCCTTTTGCTTCTTAACTTCTGATATCATACTTAACAGATGACCAAGGTAAGACTGTCTCAAGAGTGGAAATGAAAACTAAATGTTCATTTTTCTGCAAAATAGATATAACAGGCAATTGATGCCAGAGGAAGTTGGAAGATAGGAAAATGCACATGGACTGAAACGGCACCAGAAGCTTCTGAGGTCTTGTACTCATTCTTCCCTCTCTGGCATCACACTCCTACGGGTGGTACATACCACAAAATGTGATTTTTAGTCCTGTTCTGGTCATCATGATTATTTCAGGACTAGGTTGATAGCCTGCATCTCTGTAAGCCTGGTTAAAGCATGCATCCTCTATAAGAAAATTAAAACAAGTAAGGTAATAGTGGAAAGCAGAAAGGAGAGATTTCCTCATTATGGGGGCATTGGGAAGAAATGACCCCCTAAGCCTATCTTCCTCTGTAATGCTTTTCAACAAAGGCTTCTCTCACTTTGTATATTCCCAACAGAATCCTCACATTAATTTTTATTTGCATAAGGTAATGAACCTAAAAACAGTGTCCCAAGTTGATCTTTGGTGAGTGTATCTGGTATCTTACCTCCTTCTGTGCTATGAATGGTTCTGTTATTCTTAGAAGCAGAAGCAGAAAATACTGTGTACTATCTATTCCAAAGAATTGGTTGATGTCACCATCAGGGTCAAATGAGAAATATAAGTTTTGTTGGCCAGGTAATCAGAAGGGGCAGCCAAGAACACTTTGGTTCATGCCTAAATTGCTGTCTACTGGTATATCTTCTTTATCAGGTTTTCTAATGCCTCTCCGCAGATTGAATTGGGCCTGTGCACATCATCGAAACTCTCTAGATTACACTAATTCAATTAATCATAACAGCAATGGCATCTGCAAAGTATCCTCAAAGCAGCAGCTACATTTATATTTGTAACCTAGTCAAGCTCAGATATCAGTAGACTAGTCTACAGAAAGCTTTAAAGTTTCGGCAAACACCATGCTTATAATTGAAATAGACAGAGTAGACACAATATGCAGTGCCATAGTACATCTGTGTAGACTATAATCCGATCTATTTTCCATCCTTCATGGCCTTCATTCACATTTGGATCATTCACTACATGCTTAAACTTTTAAAGACTGTAGTGTAGTATACATAACAGTTCTTGGGGAGAAGCTGGAACTGATACATTTTTCAAAAATTGTCCTTTCCTAAAATGATTGGTTACACTTTCAGAATATTTCCGTTCAAGTCCCAGGAGTTATATCTTCTTTTATACATCAAAATAATGAACCTGAATCCTAATATCTGGGTGAATAAAAAGAGTGCCCTGACTGATCAATAATATAAAAACACATTTAAAAAATTAAAGGGATGCTCTCTCTGCCTTCATGCCCAGAACAGCATAGGGCTAACCCATTTGTACACAGCATGATATTACAACAGTGTTTTTGCTAGAAGAGACTACTTCCACAGTAAGTCAATTGTGTTAAAGGCAAAAATGTAAAATTTCTTTAACATATTTTATATCAATTCATTTTGCTCTGTAATCTTGTTTGGTCTCTGTAATGTTCCAAATAGCTCAAAAGAAAGATTTTAAACCACTTTCCCTATTCAGTGATTCATTTTTCCAGGAAATCTCTGTTCTGTCTCTTTTCATTATAAAAGAAATGACTAGCTATTCAACCAGCAATTTTCAGTGTCCCTGGAAACAAACTAGGGTGACTTCTTTTCAATAAAGAACCAAAGAAAGTCACATGTGCTCTGAAAACCAATTTATCTAAATTATTTTTTAAAAGAAAAATATGCCAGTCTCCTAGTTTAATCATATTGTATAGAATCCTGTCAAAAATATAATAGAAACAAATCATATTTGAATGAATAAATAATTTAAAATCAGGGTGAAAATCTTACACAGCAAGTAAGATAAAGGAAACACTTCCTTTTATTCAGTAATTATTAAACAGGAAACATTTCCTTCTACTCCCAACATTGTAGGCTGTTCCTATATTATATTTTTCTTTATTGTCATTGACAAAAATTAAATGGAAAATTTTCCCAGTGTAAAATTGGCTTCTAAGAATCACTGGTTTAAATGGACATTCATATACTTGACCTCAAAGTAGTTGTGGGAGGAAACTGTATGTACTCAATTGGAGTGTTTGTCTTCTGTGTTTGAAAGCACTGGGAGGAATTTCCTGTCTCTGAAAGAGACTGATGAGATGATTGCTAGAGTCATCAAGGGGGCACTACATTTGTCTTTGTCTCTAAACTAAGAATTCCCAGGATGGGTGAGGTTAACCAAGATGTCCATGCAATTTTTTACAGTCTAGTTAACAAAGATGGTTATGCAACTTCTTATAGTCTACAAATCTTTCCCTTGTTTTATTTTACCATTTAAATGCTTAAGCACGATTTTGGTACTACTACTGCTCATGATTTTATAGTGGTTGAAGATTTTTAAAATGCCTAAGAGCATTTAGCTACATTTCTGACCTTGAATATTATAGATCTTTATATAAATGAAATTGTATCTCCAATAACACATCACAATGCTTCATTCCAGAAAGATAGTAATTTACATATTTAGGGCAGATGGCTTGGGGTTGGAAACTGAAAGAGACAAGGACTGGCCGCAGCCAAAACACACAAAGACCATGCTCTTGAATGCTTTCCTCCACCAAGGCCCCTCCTCCGCTAGTTCAACAACCTAAGAACTCTTCAGTAAATCATATACCATTAAAGTCATAAATGTCGTGTTTCAATGGTCTTCTACCTCTGTATACTGTTGCTGTCACAGGTACCAGCACTCATCACACCAGCTTCTTTTGTGATTCAAACTAACATGTCTTCAGACATTAACTCAAATGCCTTGGTCTTATATAGCTCAGGCCCTAGAGTATGAGATGTAAATTTTTATTATCTATAGTATAAACACTTTAATATACTTATTTTTATTAAATAGTAGCCAAAGCAGATTAAGGTATGAATAAAATGGCTTTTAAAAGAGTGTTACCAAGTCCAAATTCTCATTTTCTTCTTTTAGTAGACCAAGAGGTTCACAAATGGTAGACTGCCATTTGCTATCCAGTGCTTAAATTAAGAAAACACAATTAGCCATAGTGCTTTCAAAGAAAAGAACAGTAAAAATAAAATTAACATTAAGATTTAAATGTTAATAGAGAACAAATAACAATATTCCTTTAATGATAATATGGTGGAATACAGGACTCAGAGCAACATCAACAAGTATAGCATTGAAGGAGAATTGAGATGGCTCCAGCCCAGAGCTCAGGACTGTCCTATTGCACCTGTGGGATATCAGAGCAAGCCTACTTCAGTGGTCCTCACAATGATGGAGTAAATGACAATGTCAGATACTTTGTCACAATGCTGGGAATTTGAATAATATCCCCAAAAGAAAAGACAATACATCTTTGCAATCCACATATCATATAATTTTTTTATAAGCTATAGCTAACTAATACATTCCCTTTCAAAATTCAAAAATTCCAGTAAGAAAATAGACACACACATGCACGCACACACACATACACACACACACACACACACACACACACACACACACACGGCACATTGGAGAAACCTGGTGTCATAGTTTGAA
This sequence comes from Mastomys coucha, assembly GCF_008632895.1. Classification (NCBI taxonomy): domain Eukaryota; kingdom Metazoa; phylum Chordata; class Mammalia; order Rodentia; family Muridae; genus Mastomys; species Mastomys coucha. The sequence continues at coordinate 56,004,042 of NW_022196905.1, read as the reverse complement.
TAAGAATTGTCCTTCTAATCTTCTAATGTCATATATTTGAATGAATGGTGTCAAGGGAGTGTCACTGTTTGAAAGAATTAAGAGATATAACCTTGTTAGAGAAAGTATGTGACTGGAGGTATCCTTTGACAATTCAAAAGCCCAAGTTGGCCAATGTCATTCTCTCTTCCTGCCCTACACATACTGAGAGAAAACTCTCAGTTACTTCTCCAGCATCATTCTGCCTACACGCCATCAAGCTTGCAGTCATGATTCCAATGGGCTAAACCTCTGAAACTATAAATAAGTCCCAATTAAATGCTTTCATTTATAGTAGTTGCCATGGTAATGGTGGCTCTTTACAGCAATAGAATATTTACTAAGACAACTGCCAAACACTTCTCAGCCAGACTATCAGGGTAATTGCAATAGGGATGTAGCCAACATAAAGCATGAGTTCTTTATATGATGTGGTGACAGAGGAGTTTAGCTGCATTCTTCTTCATCTTCATCTTCTTGTTCTTGTTCTTGTTCTTCTTGTTCTTCTTGTTCTTGTTCTTGTTCTTCTTGTTGTTCTTGTTGTTCTTGTTGTTCTTGTTCTTGTTCTTGTTCTTGTTCTTCTTCTTGTTCTTCTTCTTCTTGTTCTTCTTCTTCTTGTTCTTCTTCTTCTTCTTCTTCTTCTTCTTCTTCTTCTTCTTCTTCTTCTTCTTCTTTGTTTTGAAGTACTTTTTATTGGATATTTTATTTATTTACATTTCAAATGTAAGTCCCTTTCCCAATTCCCCCCAGAACCTCCTATCCCATTCCCCATCCTCCTACTTCTATGAGTGCATGCCCCCATCCACCCACCTATTCCCACCTCTCTACCCTTGCATTCCCTTACACTGGGGCATTGAGCTTTCATGGGATCAAGGACCTCTCCTCCCATTGATGCCCCACAAAGCTATCTTCTGTTACATATGCAGCTGAAACCATGTGTCCCTCTATGTGTAGCTGCAGTCTTATATAGATATTTCCAACTTGAGGTAGGTAAGAGGCTTATAAGGTTCCTAAAGCTAATGAAATTTACAGACTAGGGGAGCTTATAAGATGACCAAGATTCATAAGCCCTTTCCTAAAATATCTGTAAGTAGTAATGGTTGCTGGAAAGAGGAGATACTCCCATTAAGCTGAGTTTCAGTTCCACAGACAGCTCCAGGTTTACTTCTTTTGAGGGACCTCTTCATGAGGAGGTAGGCCTTTTTGTGATATAGCTGTCTTTAATTCAGCCATGTTCTTGTTAGTACTCCCTTACACATTCTCATGTAAATATCTCCTCCCTCATATTCATGTAAACAATGTCTTATGCATCCTGTAAAATAGTCCATCACCATGGTCCTGTAAGTAACCCAAATAAACCCACTAGATAACCAGAGATTGATGGAATTGTTTCTTTGATTTCTGTTGCCAGTATCCTATCTCGGATGATTTGACATTTGTCTTAAAAAAAAATCATGCAACAGGTTGACCTCACAAATGCCACTATACAATATTTGTTAAAAGAAAAGTAGCAGACAAATCACAAATCACAGTGGAAGAGCGTTTTATAAAATTCTTGACCAGTATTTCCTACAACTGTTAAGTCATGAAAATGAAGAGAAGTCTGGGGAACTAGTGAAGCCATAAGGAGATGTGGTCATAGAAATATAGAACAAGATTTTGTCCTAACAAAATCTCTAAGAATAAAAATGTTAGGTTAAAAGTCATTAAATCTCAATATAGGACACAGCTAATAATATGTCAATATTAATTAATTAATGTGTCATGTTAATATAATACATTAGTAATGGAAAAAGCTAGGCGTGGAATATGTAGAAAGTCTCTGGTTTATCTTCCCAAATTTTATGTAAAATCTAAATCTGTTTTATAATAAATTTACTTTAACATGTTTTAAAATTTGGGAGCTGCACATGAATCATATATTTAAAATGCATAAGACAGAGTATTTCAAATTTAAATATATTTTATATTCAAATCACTTTGTGAAATTCCCTACATGCTCATAAAAGTTAATGTGTACATTAAATAAAAATAATATGATCATAAATAACTTATTTAAATTATGGTGTTTGCTGAAGCTGAATGTATGTTTTTATCTTTTTGAAACCACAATGAGGACATTTTTCTAGAAACCTAACAATCTTTGACATGTTATCCTTATACAACTAAGTAAATAACTTGTGCATCATTAATTTTAATTGAGCAATATTTTATGTTCTACAGTAATGACTGAAAATATAATGCATCAAAATTTTATCACTAGGTTTTATTATCTGTATTAAATGCAAAATAAAAGTTTCCTGAGGGTCTGACACTGAGTTACCCTGTCATACCTCCACTTGGGCATGTCAGACTACCACATCTTAAATCAACTGAAGCCAATGTAGATGGCCTGCAGAAACATTTGAGAAATGAAATTTCCAAGTCATGTCTGGCATATATCAGTAGGTTTGATTGCTATTCTTGTTTGTCAACTTAACTACATCTGGAATTATCTAAACCTCAAAAATTGAGGGCTAACCTGTAAGGGATTTTTGGTTAATTTTAAATAGGAAGATCCACTTTTAATCTATATCTAAGAGATAGGAAAACTTGTCTTTAATCCTGATCATTTGAGCTGGAAAATCCCACATCTAATTTGGGCTACACCTTCTGCTGAATGTCTATATTAAGCACATAGAAGAATGAAGTTTTTGCTCTTTGTGGGGTTGCTCTTACCTTGTTAAGCATGTCAGTTTCTTCACTAGCATTACAGTCTACTTACTGGAAGTTTCAGCATGTACTATAGACCAACTGAGAAACTCAGCATTGTGGACAGAGCAACTACTGGATTCTTGGGCTTTTCATCACAGCCAACAATTGTTGGACTAGCTGGACTGGTCTGTAAGTCATTATCAGCGGCCAGCTGCAGCCTCTCAGAAGACAGTTGTGTTAAGTTCCTGTTTTCAAGCACACCAGAGAATCGTTAATAGTGTCAGAGATGTCTCTGCCCCATGGAATGGATCTCAAGTTGGACAAGTCATTAGTTGGCCATTCCCTCAATCTCTCCTCCATCTTTATCTCTGCACATCTTGCACCAGGTCAAATTTGGGGTCAAAGATTTGTCAGGTGGGTTAATCTCTTCTCCCTCCACTGGAAGTCCTGTCTGGCAACAGGAGGTGGGCATTTCAGCCTCCATATCCACAGCTTTTAGGATTCTCAGCTATAGGTACCCCAATAGACTCCCAGAAACCTCCCAAATTCCAGTTCTCTGGCTTGTCCCAGAGATGACCCACACACCAATTTCTGTTTGTTCTCCAGCCCTCTTCTGCCCTCTTAACTCCAGTCTCCCCATACATGATCCATCCCCCTCCTCTGTCCCTCTATCTACCTCCAAAGTCTATTTTATATCCCCTTATAAGTGAAATTTAAGTACTCTCCTTTGAAACCACACTGTTACCTACTTTCTTTGTATCTATGGACTGCAGCATGGTGATCTTGTACTTTTTGGCTAATATCCACTTATAAGTGAGTATATATTCTGTATGTCTGGGTTACCTCCCTGGGGATCATATTACCTAGTTTTCCACAGAGTCCTCAGAGTCTCCCCTGTCTCAAGTCTCTGGGTTGTCCCTGATATGCACCCCAAACAATCTTATTTCCATTCTCTGTGTCCGTTGTCTTCCACTTCCCTCACCTCATTCCCACCCCACTTTTGCTCCACACCCAGTCTGCCACTGAGTCCCCTCCCTTTGTCCACCTCTGATGTTGTCTCCAGTGTAAATGTGCTCAAGGCAGTTCCCTCACTCTCTCTTCTAGATTTAGGTTATTCTGCTTAATGTCAATGTTTGTGATCCACTTGTCATACACATCATTCACTTGCTTAATTAGAGTTCCACCAAGATATTTTATATTATTTGCAGCTATTGTGAAAGATGTTGTTTCCCTAATTTCATTCTTTGCCCATTTATCATTTGTATAAAGGAAGGCCACTGTTTTTCATTTAGTTAATTTTGAATCTGTCTGCATTTCTGAAAGTGATTATCAGCTATAGTTCTCTGGTAGAACTTGTGGGGTCACTTATATATACTATAGTTTTATCTGTGAATACTTTGACTTCTTCCTTTTCAATTTGTAACCACTTGATATCCTCTAGTTGTCTTACTGCTCTAGTTGGAACTTCAACTACTATATTGAATAGATAAAGAGAATGAACAGCCTTGTCTTGTCCTTGATTTAGTGAAACTGTGTTAAGGTTATCTTCATTTAATTTGATGTGGATTATCACATTGCATTACATTGCCTTTATAGTCTTCATTATGAGCTATCAATCCCTGATAACTCCAAGACTATTATTATGAAGAGTGTTGGATTTTGTCAAAGGTCTTTGTAGCATCAGAGAGATGTCATGTGGTTTTTTTATTCAGTTTGTTCATATAGTAGATCATATCGATAGATTTTTCTATGCTGAAACATTACCCCATCCAAAGGATGAAGTCTACTTGATTATGATGGATGAAGTCTTTGATGAGTTCTTAGATTTCATTTGAAAGCATTTTATTTTGTAATTTTTAACAATAGTCATAAGAGAAAATGGTCTGTAATTATTTTTCTTTGTTGACTCTTTTTGTGGTTTAGGTATCAGGGTGACTGAGGCCTCATAGAATGAGTTTGGCAATGTTCCTTCTGTTTCTATTTTGTGGGATAGTTTGAGGAGTGTTGTTGTCAATTCATCTTTGAAAATCTGGTAAAAGTCTACATTAAATCATGTGGCCCTGTACATTTTTAAAATTGGGAAACCTTTAATAACTGCTTTCATTTCCTTAGAGGTTAGAGGACTATTTAAAGTATTTACCTGATCTTGATTTAACTTTTGTAAGTGGAATCTTTCCAATAAAATCATCCACTTCATTTTGACTTTCAGATTCTGTGCAAGCTATTCAAGTAAGATCAAATGATTCCTTGGATTTCTTCAATGTCTGTTGTTATGTCCCCCTCTTTGTTTCTGATTTTGTTAATGTTAATACTGTCTCTCTGCCTTTTAATTAGTTTCGCTAGAGGTTTGTCTATCTTGTTGATTTTCTCAAAGAACCAGCACTAGGTTCCATTGATTTTTTTTGCATTGTTTTTCTTTGTTTGTATTTCATTGCTTTTGATCCTGAGTTTGATTATATCCTGATGTCTACTCCTTTTTGATATGTTAACTTCATTTCTTTCTAAAGTTTTCAGGTGTGTTATTTAATTACTAGTATGAGATATCTTTAATTTCATTATAAATTTTCCTCTTAGCACTCCTCTCAGTTAATTTCTTGGGTCCCTTCACTTAGAAAAACTTTTCCCAGCAGTTTACACTAAGGTAATATCAATCTTTGTTGCTGAGGTCTGTTTCTTATGTACAGGAGAATTATGGATCCTATTTTTGCACCCAACCTGTTAGCATGTGTCTTTTTTATTGGTGAATTGAGTACACTGATGTTGAGAGATATTAATGTCAAATGATTGTTAGTTTCTGTAATTTTGATATTGGTGCTGGGATGTTGTGTTTGTGTGTGTGTGTGTGTCTTTGTATGTGTTTGAGAGAGAGAGTCTTTGGTTTTTGCTAATGTGAATTTATTTATTTCTTATGTTTTCTTGAATATTGATAGCTTCATTGAGCTGTAATTTTCCTTCTAGTATCCTCGGTAGGGCTAGATTATTGGAAATATATTGTTTAAATTTTGGTTTGGTGACCCTGAGATTCCACCTTACACCAATCAAAACGACTAAGATCAAAACCTCAGGTGACAACACATGTTGGAGAGGATGTGGAGAAGAGGAACACTCTTCCTTTTCTGCTAGGATGGCATACTGGTACAACAACTCTGGAAATCAATCTGGAGGTTCCTCAGAAAATTGAAACTAGATCTACCTGAAGACCCAGCTATACAACTCTTGGGAATATACCCAAAAGATACCCCACCATGCATAGGGGCACATATTCCATTATGTTCATAGCAGCCTTGTTTGTGATAGCCAGAAGCTGGCAACAACCCAGATGTCCCACAACTGAAGAATGGATACAGAAAACGTGGTTCATTTACACAATGAAATACTACTCAGCTTTAAGAAGGAGGGCATCCTGAGTTCTGCAGGCAAATGGATCGAACTAGAAAATATCATCCTGAGTGAGGTAACTCAGACTTAAAAGGACATGCATGGTATATACTCACTAATAAGTGGATATTAGCATTAAAAAAAGGTAGAGAATACACAGATACAGTCCACAGAAATCAACAAGGTCAACAAGCTGAAGTGCCCAAGTGAGGACACCTCTCCCAATTGGGAGAGAGAAGAAAGCAGTCACAGTGGGGAGGGAGGGACCTGGGAGGGAAAGTGGGAGGGGGGAGAAGTAGGGGGAAAGGGTAACTGATCTAGTATTGGGTGAGGAAAAAGTGCAGAAGCCCTGAGAGCCAGCAGAAAGAATGGAAATAGGCAACTTCAGGAAATAGGAGGTTGAGGGGACCTTCCAGAATGCATGCACCAGAGATCTGGGAGATAAGAGACTCTCAGGAATCAAAGGGAGGGACCATAGATGAAATGCCAACAGTAGGGAGAGGGAACTTATAGAGCCCACCTCCAGCAGGAAGACAGGGCATCAAGTGATGGGATTGCCATCCCACAGTTACACCTCTGATCCATAATTGTTCCTGTCTGAAAGAATAACAGGGATAGAAATGAAGAGGAGCCTGAGGAAAAAAAGGACCAGCGACAGGCCCAAAGTGGGATGCAGCTCAAGGGGAGATCCCAAGGCCAAACACTGTTACTGAGGCTATGAAGCATGGACGAAAAGGGACCAACTTATCATCATTACTCTCCAAAAAAACCAACAAGCAACTGAAAGAGTCAGATGTAGATATTTGTACCCAACCAATGGACTGAAGCCGGTGACCCTGTTGTTGAATTAGGGAAAACTGAAAGAAGCTGAGGAGAAGGGCAATCCTATAGGAGAACCAGCAGTCTCAATTAATCTGGACCCCTGAGATCTCTTAAACACTGGGTCACAGACAGCATACAGCATACACCAGCTGCTATAAGGCCCTCAACACACATACAGTAGAGGACTTCCCAGTCTGTGTTCATTCAGAGATGATGTACCTAACCCTCAAGAGACTGGAGTCCCCAGGGAGTTTTGAGGTCAGGTGGGGTAGAGGGTAGGGCATCCACATGGAGACAGGGGCTGTGGGGAGGAGGTGTGAGATGTGGAGCAGTCAAAGGGTGTGTGGGATGTGGATGGGAGGGGCAGGGAATGGAATATGGAGTGTAAAAATTAAATTAATTTAAAATTTTTTTTTTGGTTTGGTGGAGGATTATCTTGTTTTCTCCATCTATGGTGAATGAAGGTTTTACTGGGTATAGTAGTCTGGTGTGATCTCTTAACATCTGCAAGACATCTTTCCAGTCCATTCTGGATTTATTTGTTTGCTTGTTTGTTTGGTTGTTTGTTTATATCCCCCTTCCAGTCTTCCCCTCATAGACTCCCTCCCCTAGTCCCCGTCCCTTTCTCCTCTTAGAGCATATCCCCCAAGGTATTCCCCCTCCCTGGTCTATTAAGTTTCTGCAAGACGAAGCACATCCTCTCACACTGAGGCCAGAGAAAGCAGCCTTGTCTCTGTTGAGAAGTCAGCTATAATTGTGATAGTCTCCGTTTACATGTTACTTGGTGGTTTTCCCTTGCAGCTTTTAATATTCTTTCTTTGTTATGTGCATTTAGTGTTTTTATTATTATGTGGTGGGGGGATATTCTTTTCTGTTGACTATCTAATTGTTGATCTTTAAGCTTCTTGTAGATTTATAGGCATCTGTTTCTTTAGGTTAAGAAAATTTTTTTCTATGATTTTGTTAAAGCTGTTTTCTGGGCCTTTGCATTAGGAATATTCTCCATCTATTCCAACGATTGTTAGGCTTGGTTTTTTCATAATGTCCCAAATTTCCTGGATGTTTTGTGTAAGAAATTTTTTAGATTTAGAATTTTTTGACTGATGTATCAATTTATTTTATCATATCTTAAATGTCTGAATTTATCTCTTCCATCTCTTGTATTCTGTTGGTGATGTTCTTTTCTATAGTTCCTGTTCCCTTTCATAGGTTTTCCATCTCGGACTGCCTATGTTTGTGTTTTCTTTATTGCTTCTATTTTCCTTTTTGGATCTTGAACAGTTTTATTCATTTCCTTCACCTTTTAAACTATATTTTCCAGTATTTCTTTATATTTATTTGATTCTTCTTTAAAGGCCTCTACCTGTTTGATTCTATTTTCCTGCATTTCTTTAAAAGATTTGTTTACTCTTTAAGGACTGCTATCATCTTCATAAGATTAGGCTTTTGGTCATCTTCTTGTGCTTCAAGTGTGTGAGGATAGCCTGGGCTTGCTGTAGTAGGATATCTGAGTTCTAGTTGTCCCTTATTGCCCTGGCTTTACTGATTGTGTTCTTATGTTGGGTGTTAGTCCTCTGGTTGTGCCTTGTGTTAGCAGGCCTGGTAATCAATCCCTCATGGCAGAAAGCATCTGGGGTTACAGGTAGAACTGGTAGTCCAGAGTGGCAGTAGGCCTCTAGAGATACAGGCAGAGCTGTGGCCTATGGAATGGAGTGCAGAGAGGAAAGGGTAGCTACTGGGTTTGTCAGCAGGAACTTCAGACAGGCAGGAAAAATGGGTAGGTGTCTCACCTGTGTGCTGATTGCAATACACACAGATCCCCTCAGTCCTAGACCATGGGCCACAGCTTAAAATACTTTTTTCAAAAAGAAGGCTAATGAGAAAAATTAATGAAGTGTGACAAGCTCTGAAAGCAGAAAAGGTTACATATAACAATCACTATTAATAAAATAAATGTTTACAAATGGACCCATTTAAGAGAAGGTGTGAAGATAAGTATTTTATTTTGTAATAATAATGACTACAAAGTAATAATGAGAATATAGCAAAATGAAACATGATTTTCAATTAATAGTTCAAGCACATAATTTAGCAATAATAATTTCTTGATGTAACTCTTTAAAACAATAAAGCATTTTGTTCTTAGATGAAGCACGTATAAAATTCACTAGGACAAGTAATTGAACATATACGCCACCAATTATCATACTTAGACTTTGAAAACTGAATGTTGATATGGGCCCTGGACTTAGAAGTTTTGGAAAACTTCCAGACAATAGGTTTTGCAACTGTATATGAAGATTTATTTGTACTTTTGTACACCTGCTAATTGTTCTTGGACATAGCCCACCAAATATTTATATAGTCTGAAAATTATTCTTCTACTGTTAAATTTTTCCATACCTTTTCTTCACACAACAGTAAGGACCCAAGAAAAGAAAGCTTAATTGTTATCTACTAATCCAATCCTTTGGACATATCAAATGATTGATTATTGACAGATAATTGGGTGCTGTCTATATATATATGTATATGTGTATATACATATATATGTCATATCTGTTAAGAATATCATACAGGGCACAATTTTATTCTAATTATATTTACTAGAATATATATTCTATATATAATACATATAATAATATACATATAATATAATCATTATGTATAATATTCTATGTAGTATTATATATTCTAATAAATGTATATTAGAATAAAATTGTGCCCTGTATGATATTCATAAGAGATATTATGACATTCAGTTTTATGTTGGTTCTATCAATCACCCCAAAATACCCTACCATCAAAATAATTTAGGAAGGTAAATTTGCTGTTGACTTTGCAATACTCTAGAGATCTCAACAGATAGCTTGAGGATAGCATTGGGAATCAGTTGTCTCTAAGATGCTCTTTTCTCAACAGCACTTTTTGCTGAATTCTTCCCAGTAAATGTCTATTTAAAGGTTTTTAGGGATTTCTTTTGGTTTTTATTTCTGGCCTTGAGCACTGCCCCATAACTATGCATAACAAAATGATATAATTTTTCCAGAATTACTTTGAAACACTAAAAGTCATATGTCATTTGTCTCTTTTTTTTCTTTTAGCTTCTAGAAGTAGCAAATGCCATTGTTGTTTCATGTAACCTTTTCAGTATCTTGCATATCAAGTGGAGATGTAAAATATGTTCTTTTAAAGGCTAAGTCATCTCTAAATTCTAGGGTGAATGTCAATACCTCTTCTCATTTCTCTGGGGGGCATTTGTGGTGACCTTGTTTGCCATATTGACATAATAAATTGAACAAATAAAAATGCACAGACCTCAGACCAAGCTGTTTAGAATTTTATTTCATTATTTAATCACATAAGAGGATCTATTGAGCCAGGCAGTGGTGGCACATGCCTTTAATCCCAGCACTTGGGAGGCAGAGGTAGGTAGATTTCTGAGTTCAAGACCAGCCTGATCTACAGAGTGAGTTCCAGAACAGCCAGGGCTACACAGAGAAACCCTGTCTCAAAAAAAAAGCAAAAAAACAAAAAACAAAAAAACAAAAAAACCCACAAACAACAACAAAATGAGGATCTATTGAGTGAGTTGAGTTTGTCTTTTCAAAGATTGTGCTGTTAAATATATTAATTTCTGTAGCTGACAGCATTTGATCAGGGTAAATAAAAAGAAAAAAATGACTTCAAATCAAAATAGAATCAAGTCCTTAAAATAAGATAAAAGATCAGAAACTGTAAAAGATGTGTTCTCTAGTCCAGGAAGTCAAATTAATGAGTATGTCCAACATATGAAAGATAGAATGGTTATCATCCACTTTTCTTTTCCTACATTATAATTCTCTTTCTTTTCAGGAGATATATCCTAGAACTCAATGATTAGGGTATATGTAAATCTTTAATAATTATTATAAGTTACATAGCATTGGAGAATTAACAGCATTTTGTTGTTGTTGTGCTCTTCTTCTTCTTCTTCTTCTTCTTCTTCACTGACACATCTATAATGACAAAAACCATTTCAGAAAAAAAATATTTGACAAGCCAGTTAGAATAAATGTTTAAATAAGAGAATAAAGACAGGAAGAAACCAAAAAAATAACATGTTAATTAGAGGTCAAAGTTCAAATGTTTTAAATGAAACAAAACTTAAGGAAACACAAATACCCCCAAATATTAGCTGTATTCAAACCTCATACTGTTGAAGTTAATGCCATAGGAAAAACCCTAAGAAAAAGTAGGTCAAAAGGCAGAGTGGAGTACACTCTGTCTCCTTCTTGAAGACAGGAAATATAAGGAATATACATGTTTCACTTCATTTTGTTTTGTAAATGAATGAGGAAATGACACAAGTTTCCATCAAGGACTAAATTATATGTTTGCTAACTAAAAAAAATCTCAAAGCATTGTCTGACTGTAAGTGAAGATGATAGATCACTCATTCCATCTGTACTACCCAAGGCTTTCACTTTTGCTGCTTCCATTTAATTTCTAAATCATCACTGTTGCAGGATGTTTAATCACACTGTGAACCCTATATTGTGTTGTTTACTGGGAAAAAATGTTTCTAGTTGTGTAGTGGCTCACACACCTTTAATCCTTCTGGTTGAAATGCAGACAATTCTTCAATACACACCTCTAGTCCCAAGCAATGAAGCTAAAGTTAGTTTGTAGAAAAAAAGGACCCATGTTTGAAAGTGATGTCTAATTGAGGGTAGACAAAGACACAAATCAGAGAAAGATTTGACAGAATAGGATATGCCCAACTCTCACAAGAAAAGAGAAAAAAAGAGAAGCTACTTAAGAGATAGCAGTCCTGAGAGAAAAGAGGAGAGAGGGTACTTTTACAAGGAGAGTTTTACAGAGACAGATTGAAGAGAGAACAAACTAAACACAGGTGAAGACAAAATGAGCTAGAGATTGAGGAGTCTGAAGATTAGAATAGATTGTTAGAGTTAGTTTGAGGTCAAGCAAAGCAATTCAGTCAGAGGCTGAGAGAGGAGCCAGATTGAATCAGTCAGCTTTGAGAGGAGTTTGAACCAGAATAGCTGAGTTGAACCAGCCAGCCAGAGCTCAAAAAGAATAAGAAAGGGTAAGCTAATTCAACAATAAGTCTCAGAGGCTGAAAAATATTCTAGGCCTAGATAAGATTGTAGGGAAGCTAGAAGTTTCCAGGATTAGTAGACTGAGGCAGCAAGCCTCAAAGATGACAATTACATCAGGTGAATAAAAGTTACTTTAATTCATCAATTTTTTCTTAGTTCCCCCCCAATAACATACAAATATAATGCTGCTCTTCTATTATATTTAGAAAATTTCCATACTGCTTATGATGGTTTTTCTTGTATTTCAACTTTACTTGACCTAAAATCAACTGTAAGTATTGGAACTCCTAAAAGAGTTTTTATTTTTTCCCTGATATGATGAGTTGATGTGAGAAGGCCAACCCACAAATGTGGGCAGTACCTTTCAGTGGCAGCCTAGATAAAAGGGAGATGAAAGAAGAAAAAAATCGCTTTTTGCCTGCTTCCCTTTAATCTTACTGTAAAGTTTAGACATCCTGTTTCTACCACTGCTCCATTCCTTCACAGATATTTGTCATCTTCTTTGGACTTCCATCAGAGAGTGAAAACCAACAACTCTCCTCTCTCTCCATCCCCTGCTCTACCCTTAGGCTTTTAGTATTAGTTCCAAATTGCTGTGAAATCCAACCTCATAAACTAAGCAACTACGTAAGAAGAAAGGGGAGGGAGAAGAAGAGAGGGGAGGGGAGAGGAGATTTTAATACTCCAAAGTCCATGGTTATAATAAACAATCAAATGGAAAATCATTGTCATACATCTCCAATTTTCATTAATTTTCCTCCATACATCATTACATCTCCATACATCATTAATTTTCCTTTGAAGTTCCTATGTAGGCAAAGTTATATTTTCTATATTTCCTGGCTCTTTTATCATTTTAGTATCATTTCCAGATATGTGTTTTCTTATTCAACTTTGCACCACTCATGGTGGACACATTGTTCTATCATTCTATCCTCTTGCTACTTAGATGATCCTACATTTTGACACAGATTTTCTATGGGTTGTCAACAGCCTGAAAATAGAAACCACATTAGGCATTTCACAGAACAAGATTCTATGTGAAATTGGTTGTTAAAGGATGTTGACAGGAGGTGTTGAAAGATGGTAACAGTTCTAGGAAGCATAAAAATGAACATGAAATAGTAAATGCAGAGAGCAGCTACCACCTTTCCAACTGACAGAAACAATAGAAAAAACTGTGACTCAGACATCTAAACCTAAGCTCTACCCACCTGGTAGTAGAAATTGGGGAGCCTGGGGGAAATGCACCAGAAGATTTGTTGTCATGTCCAGAAGAAGTCTATGTTATAAAACTATTGTCTCTCAAAATTCACAATCAGAACTCCTAATGTGACTCTATTTCAAGATGGGATAATTGAAAAGGTAATTAAGGATAAGTTAAATAAATCATGTGGGTTGATCTCTCATACAATGTGGCTGATAGGTAGCAGAGCAACGCTCTGAGGTAGCAATGGTAAGGCGATGTCTATTACAAGCTGCCATAAAGACAGCCATCCAAATATTCCTTGGTTTTGAACTTCTAGCTTCCACAATTATTGCAAAGTCATCTAGCCTGTTGTGTTCTATTAGGACAGCCAGAGTTATTTAGTAAGTTCACTAACCATCAGTGCCAGTACCCTGGGAAATCAAGAGGAGCTTATAGGCATAAAATTCAGAGGGAGAATCCCATTCAGAATTACTAACAAAAGCTCACAGCTAACATCATGTCTTCCATAGTGAAAGGGTCATCTCTTTCATCTGTTTGCCAACAGAAACAAAAAGTAGACTAGGGGAAGGGCATTCTTTACTCCATCTATTTTCCACCTCTATCTGGTGAATTCTCCTTAAAGCAATTTAACAAAACAAGAGGACAACAACAAAACATAAACACAAAAATCCCAGTAATTAACAGGCAAATTACTGCATCAGAACTGCTTGATTCATGGGCTCCTTAAGAGAAAAAAATGAGTCTAAAGTCTTAGGGGAGTACCATGCACAGGTGTTTTTAGGGTGTTCGGTTGATTTTGGAGACCATCTGGTAGGAAACCTCTGACCTAAAATAAAGCCCTCATGTTCTAATGCAGTAAAGTGTCTGATTCTCTCTAATTCTAAAGTTCTCAATAAATGTCAGAAAACACAGTAAATCTTAACATCCTAAACGTTTTACACTACAATCTCTGTCTGCTTAGCAAGGTTCATTTGTTCTTCCACAGTTCTTTACTCATCAACTGTGTGATTCAAACCAGATATAAGCTATGTGTTTTTCAATAGATCTATTAAAAAGCCACTGACAAGTATTAGATGAAAATGATGCACTATGCTTTGTCCAGCCACTCAGTGGCTATAGGTGGGCATCACAAAAACCCAGTGTTGAGTCAGGTTATATCTAGTAAGATATTTGAGACCTCCAAAGGACACATGACAGCACTGATATAATATATGGATGATGTAAAGATTGATCAGGATGAAGTTGGCAGCAAAGGGCACGATAGTATATTACTTATTTAAAGTGAACAAACTGTGTTTCAATGCAAAAAAATACGTATCTCATTGAAAATTCTTTCAATGCATAATGAACATTATCCAGTAAGATAAATGTGAGCAGCTCCAGACCAGGTTGAGATTGTAGTTTCCTATGCAATTAAAGAAGCAATTCATTAACAAGCAAGTTTAGTGGTTAATGATAGTGATTTTTCATTGTGAGCTTAGGTATGTCAGCACTGTTGAGGGACAAGCTATCTCTGGGCAGGATTGGAATGTGGAAAGCTGAAGCACAGGATGAGTTCCTGGCCATAGATAGAAAACAGAAGAATTATGTCCCCTGCTACACCATGATTTCTGGGTTTCTGGGCCCCAGGTGGGTCCCACTTGGGCCAGGTATTGGAGCAGCAGTGGTGGTCTCACCTGTGAGCTTAGGTGTGTCAGAACTCCTGGGAGATGAGCTTTCTCTGTGTGGGATTGGAGTGTGGAGAGCTCTAAGTCATTGAATCATAAATCTTTATAAATTAATTTAATAAATGCTCTAAATAATTTATCAAATTAATAGACTATTGTCAATAAGAGAGGCTCCAAATGTACTCTTCCCTGTGCAATTAGAAACAGCATGAATACTAAACAACGAGGTGCTACAATAGGTAAAAATCGGAGATTATTAAATTTAAGAATAAGATACAAACTTGGCCATGTCTAATTAGTTGAACCCTGTATTAAATTATAAACTAACTTTATTAGATTTATTTGCAGTGATAAAGTGAGTGTTTTGATGTAAAGATCCGGTGAGAATTTCCCCCTGAATTTCATCCATGGCTCTACTGAAAATAATAAGCAGAGAAGGAATCCATGTATTGGACTTTACATGACATCTGGTGGTTAAGCATGTGCATGCTACCAAAGCTCATTTTTCTTTTCTTCAAATATATAAAAATAGCTTCTTCAAGTCCACCTGTGTGAGGGCAATTCCTCAAAAGCTTACTTCTACTCAAAGACTCTCACAGACCCATCTTTCAACAAAATTTCATTTTGCATAAGTAAGCACTAACAAATTATAGAAACAATGACAGTCCACTTGAGGCAATGCAACCTTCTCCCGTCCTATATCTAATTAGCCCTGGAGCGCTGAAGCATGCCTCCAAACTTAGGTGCAGCATGAATTGGGAATGGCTTGAAAGCTTTTGATTGACAGAAAGCAGAATTAAATTTTAATAACATGGGAGGTCGGTGCTAGGGTCGGCAGTTTGTAAGAGTCCTTAGTCTACTTAGAGAAAAACTTCAATCAGTCAAAAATATATACTAATATTTCCATAAAATTCAAGTTATAAGACTACGTCTTAGTTTAGACAGCTCCCTTTATTTACATTAAATGTTAAAATATTGAAGTATATCCATTTGAAACATTATTTGAATATGTTTCATGTTGAAAACTCCTGTATGTCCCCTATCAAGAGTTCTCCTCTGCTTTCCTCTGATTCCAAAGTTGACTTGAGTAACCCAATATGAAGCAATGTAGGAAGCAAGTGGCTGGAAGATTAAACTACTGTGTTGGTCTTGTTCATGTCTGTCCTGCTCACTACTGTGTCACTCAAAGGATCCAAGTGTCTTCATGACTAAAATTCCTCTTGAAATTCTAGGCCTAACCCTTACTTTTGCTCTTGAACTTCCTCTGTCTAGAACTAGAACTTCCTTCTCTGTAGAGGAATTCTTTGCTATTTTCTAAGTACAACAGCAGTCCTTTATCTGTGGTAGTTTTTCTATGACTTTTGAACAATGGCTTCAAAAACAAATCCTCCTTTAGACCTGTTTACTTGACAAGACTTTTGAGAATATCTTTCTAGAGCTAAGATCTTTTACATAGAGGGAAAAATTCAAAAGGCATAGCATGAAAAGGATGAGCAGTGAAAAGCCAGAAAGCTACCAGGCTGGAGGACATGTGTCTTAAGTAAACAAGGACTTCTTCAAAGCTACACATTTAGATGCAGGAAATCTGAAAAAATTATATTATTTGTCTTGGTAGGGGAAGTGGGTGTTTTTTTTAAATTGGGCTTTCTAAAAGTATGATTGCTATGTTTTATAATTATTGTTTGCCTGTTTTGTCCATCAATAGTCAAATAGTCAGAACATAGAAGGCAATCACTGCTTATTAACTATGTTTGCATACTGGAAATGTGTCTGAATTTTTGTTTGAAGTTAACAGCTTAACAAGTGATTGGGTCAGTGGTTTAATTGATTCATGGATTGATAGATAGATGAATAGGTAGTCATTAGGTATTCTGTTTAAACTACCTTCACATCATTGAATCTTATTTTGATTATTTTTCAGAAATATAGTGTTATATACTAAAAGAAACTCTGAATAGATTAAAGGAAGAGATATGCTGTACTTCGGGAGGTAACTATCAAATATGTTACAAAGAAACTGTCCAGTTTAGATTTCTATTTCTGTGATGTATACCATGACCAAAGTAGCATGGAGAGGAAAGGCTTTAGTTATCTTACATTTTGTGATTGGTCGTTAAGGGAAGTCAAGGCAAGAACTCAAGGCAGGATCCTGGGAAGAGAAAACAAGCAATGGAGAAAAGCTGCTTTTTGGCTTGCTTGGTGGCTTGCATTCATTTACCTTCATTATATCTCCCAAGTCCAACTGCATAAGAGTGGCAACACGCATGCTATGTGCTCCTGGTTTTATCGCTAATCTAGAAAACACGCTACAGGCTTGCCTTCAGGTCAACCTGATGGAAGCATTTTCTCCATTGAAGTTCCTTCTCCCCCAGATCCCCTACCTATGTTAAGCTGACAAAATAAATAAATAAATAAATAAAGCACGGCAATAAATAAATAAATTCACTTTCTTTAAATTTCATGCATTTTGCCGGGCGGTGGTGGCGCACGCCTTTAATCCTAGCACTTGGGAGGCAGAGGCAGGCGGATTTCCGAGTTCGAGGCCAGCCTGGTCTACATAGTGAGTACCAGGACAGCCGGGGTTACAGAGAGAAACCCTGTCTCGAAAAACCAAAAAAAAAAAAAAAAAAAAAAAAAATTTCATGCATTTTAATTACCACAGATATTTTTATGAAACAACTGAATTTCATTTGGCTCTTTCTGTTGTTTTGAACCTCTCCATATTTCTATTTCCTTATAATTTTTATTAGAAAATACCACAATGAAATATTAAAACTACATGGTGCAATATACTAAATTGTCTCCAGTAGGATAAAAAATATGTCTCATTTATGACATTTGCTGACTTTATGTATAAATTCTGTCACTGGATTCATTCACTGTGAGATTGTTGATAGTGTAATATTTTCTTCTTAGACTCTATCTCACTGATTCTACTCCTATTTAGACATTTCTTTCTCTGCTTGTATGTGGGAAAGAGTCTCCACTGCTGAGCACTCATTGATTGGAATCAGTTTGGCTGTCTAAGTTAGGACACTATACCTAGCTCAATGTCCCTTCCCTTCAACATATCTTTAAAGTCCCCTTTCCCAGACAAAATAATTTAACTACAAATTTTGGACAGTCAAACATTGATTTTCTTTTAATAAGAATTGAGAGCAGAGATAATACATGCAATTATAAAATATAAAAAGTCAATACATGTTAACCACAGTTTTCATTCTCACATTATCTTTTTAAATACTTTTATGTTTGATATTAAAAGAACAAATATTCATTTATTCAATTAAGCTAAGCAGTAAATCCATATACAAATAGTGATCAAGCAATTAGGGAGCTCAAGGCTTATATTTTTCTCTAAGGTATATGTGCTTTATGTTCACAATAATTATTATAAAGTGTATTAGCAGGATCATAGGCTATCTGAAACTTCAAAGGCAGATGCAATCAATTGGCTGTGTTATTGTTACATCTACACCAAACTAGCCAATTTCCTATGTGCTGAACTAGGGACATTTCTAGTAAGTACAAAAAAGGTATGTTAAATTAAATAACAAAGTGGCTTTGGATGAAAGAAAAATAATAACTCACGTTAGGAACTTATTCTGATCAAAGAACAAAAGTGAAGAATAAGGAAGGAGCAAGGAGCCGCATGAGAAGGTTCTTCTAAGTTCAATAGGATGCTGACAGCGAATTTTATCTTTAAAAAAGCCAAGTCAGGGCCACTTTTGTATTGAACACAAGAGTTAGAGAGTTTACTCTATGTCCCTCTGAAGTCCTCTAACCAAATGAAGGATTTCAAACATTTTTCCCATCATAAGTACACAAAATACTTCCTGGAACTACATTGCCGAATAAGATACACCACACTTATCACTATGTAATTGTTCAATAGTTTGTATTCTTGACTCAGAAATAAGTTATAAAAGTAAACTGTGGACAAAGGATATATAAGCACACCTGCCACCCCAGCATCTATGAATTTGCTTGCTGCTCTTACTGTCTCCTAAATTCAATTATTGCAAGCATATGGAGTAATTCCTTAGTCTCCTAAGTTCATGAAGCAATGGAGGTGAATTCTCTGAGCAGTTGACATAAAGGATTCAGAAGTAAACAGAGAGGCAGATACAATCCATAAAGGTCTGTGATTGAAGTATGGAGATAGAATGAAATAGATATACATGGAAAATGCATATAACCAATGGCTGCCGTTTCTTGCAAAAGGACAAAAGTACAAAAGACTGAATACAAATAGGCAAGACCAAAATGTAAAATGAAATCTGAGGAAATGGTTGGGAGCTGGAAAATCCATGAAGGATAAAGATGTGCAATATGTTTTGACTGTCTAGAGGCCTGAAGGGAAGATTATGTCCTAGAATAGATAAGTGGCTATGCAACTGCAACAGACCAACACTGGATAGGCTTTGTTTGAGGACAGAAGTAACAATTGGTTCATCTTCCCCTTATCCAGAGTTTTCTCCTTCTAATATGGAGCACTGCATTTCACTTTCTTTATCCAAACCTAACTTTTTAGTGGAGTGTGAAGGGTATTCTTGATTGTCACCTTGACTGGTGATGTAGTGAATTTTATTATCATATATAAGCCAAGACTGACATAGTGTTGATGTAGGATTTCTTAGAATCCTACTCAGACTCTGCATATTACGTTTATTCATCAGTGACTCTATTTTTTCTAAGATGACTTCTCAGTTTAATTTTTGATGGCCTTGTCAGGTGACAGATGCCAAAGAGTTTCTTAATG
This sequence comes from Mastomys coucha, assembly GCF_008632895.1. NCBI lineage: Eukaryota > Metazoa > Chordata > Mammalia > Rodentia > Muridae > Mastomys > Mastomys coucha. Next base: position 55,984,389 of record NW_022196905.1, on the reverse strand, counting down.
TATTTTATACAATGCATCTTAATTAGGATTTGACTAATGTTTTCACATTAATAGGCAGAGTTCTGAGGTTTTCATGGAAAATCGCAAATAATCCCTTTGATAACATCATATCATTGTGCACTTGATCAAGATACCGTATTTCTTCTATAAGTAATGTTTATATTCTCCTAAACACCACAATTTTAATAGACTGTTGCTGTGCAGTGTTATGATTTCATTCACCTTCCCTGTTAGATTCGGTTTGGCCAATACATGCTGAGCTAGTCTCAGCTTGACTTTTTCTTGCCTTGGTCACCTCAAGTCCACTGTGAAGTCAGTGAATGTTATTTGTCATGTGCACTACTGTGCTTTGACCTGTGTTTGACTTCTTTCTCTAGACTCCATCTCTGCTGAAATTCTCCATCTTTCTATCCACATTGTTCAGCTTTTTTTAGAAAGCCCTACCACATCACCAAGAAAATGCTCTCTGCTGCTTCCAGTTTCTTGATCATACACAAGTATAGCTTTGTATATTACTTTCCTAGGTCTGCAAAATTCTTTTTCCCAGACAAATCCCTTGGTTCTTGCTATGAGATGCTTACTAACTGGTAGGGATAGACAGAGGAAGTGTTTCTGAAGTGACCTAACTATGATGTGTCAAGGGATTTCTGTGATTTCTGCCTTACTGGTAATAGATATCTTGTGTTCTGATTCAGATTTCCTGCTCCTTCCCCACTGTAGACTGCATTTTCATTCCCTTAGCCTCAATGATATTTTGTTGGGTTTCCTGAAGATGACTTAAAGCGGTTTTCTAAGAGAGAAGCATCACCGTGACTTCTGGACTTAACCCTCAAATGTGATTTCTTTCTTTTTGCAGGCATCACTAGTGAGGAACACATTCTATCTTTTTCTACCTGCCTGTAGCCTTTCTTGTGGGCTCCCAGTGTAGAACTGAAGAGAACACCTATCAAGATGGTGTAAATTGCCCTTTTGTCTTCAGCTGGTACACGTTCTATATTCTCACACTTTACCACACTCCACTTCTAGCAATTTTCTTTAAAATTTTGGCTTTAATTCTCCCCACAAACTTACTACTCAGGTTACCAATCTGTAACCTTTCATGCATACCGTTTGGTATGGCTTGTATCTTTTTCTGTATGAATAATTACTTTCTTTAATTTCAGCCTAGTTTGCAACCTAAAGTGTATATTAGATTCAAGGAGATTTATAATTTTTCTTCTGGCTATTCCAATAGGAGCAATGCTTTTTTCCAGTTTTTATCCCTAAGCAGAAGCCAAAAATTTCAGGTAATATTTAAGGGGGATGCATAATAATGATTTAATAAGCCTTCTTTTCCACATAGTATTCCTAAGTTTATCATGAGCATTCTAAATACTGGCTTTACTGGGGGAAATGAACTAGACTTTCCCCTGAATTGCTCCCAGTAGTTCAGTATGCAAAATGTTCCTCCAACACTCTGAACCTTCTTATCTACAAAAGGAAGATACTATACTCCTCTATTTTCTCAAGACTCCCCATCACTTTCTTAAGTAAGAGTTCATAATTATGTTAGGAAAGGATGTATTTTCACAGGCTTTTAACTGTATGTCTCCACTTTATGTAATGGACTGTTGAAATTAAAACCCAGAGAAACCAATTTTTCTGGCAGCAAATTGGGGCTTAATCAATCACACAAGATGCTATTACTTGGGAAATGGTGTTGGAAGCCCTGCAGAGTGTCTGGGCTTCACTGGATGAAGAGTACATTAATTCAACAATTTATCAAGGCTCTTGGCAAAGTGTGGAATCAGCTGCTAACTGGGATAACAAAGACTGAAAACACAAACTTCCTCTAAATAGCACCCATCAAATTAGATTCCCCAAATTTTTAATAGGAAGTAGAATTTTTATTTCACAGGAAATTGTTTCTGCCTGTATTAACTGGTTCTCTTTTCTAAAGAATATTTTAATTGAATTTGAATTATATCACTTTTCACCCTCCCTCCAAGCTATCCTTACTCATACACAACATGCCTCCCCAGTTTTGAAGTTGATAGCCTCTTTCTCCTATTATTATTGTTACTATACTATTGTTATTATTACTATATAACACATATATAGTACATGTGTTCAGTCTGCTCAGTCTATTTTTGTTACTTGTGGGTGTATGTTTCCAAGTCTGATCCCTCTCTACTAGATGACCAAATGAGGTTTATCCTTGGAAAAAGCTAGTTCTTTTTCTAGCAGTTATTAGTTGCCTATAGTTCTTTGTCTATGGTTGGGACACCACAAATTTTTCTCACTTTAATGTTAGTATGTCCATTGATAACGGCCTTTGTACCAATCTTTTTTATGCAGATATTTCTAGGTTGGATTGTTTCATACTAGACTTCTTGGTATTCTGTCTCTTATAATCTTTATGCCCTCTCTTCTTCAATGTTCCCTGAGCCATAGATACAGGAGCTTTTATGCAAATGTGTCTATTGGTGCTCAGTTCCTAGTGATCTATTGATTTCTGTGTTACTTGCAGTTGTTGTTTTCTGTGATAGTTACCACTTGCTGTACAGAAGAGCTTCTTGGATGAGGGGTGGTAGCTACACTTATCCATGAGTATAATGATAAGATTTAGAATGTAAGGAGTTATGATGGTCTAGCAAACTCACAGTAGATTCCTTCTCTTGGTGTTCTTCTCATGAACACACTATCCCTGGGAAGCTGACTAGATTTCCAGTACAGGGTTTTATTTCCTGCCTGTTAAGTGGGCCTGTTTAGATCAACTACAATGACCAAGGTGAGGATTAGGTTCCATGATGGCAGAGTGAAAGCATGGTGAAAAAGCATAAAGCTGTTGCCAAAACATGTGTCTTTGTTTTTATATGGCTGGTGTTCTGTTAATGTTTTAGTTGCCATCTCCTGGAAGTTACATTTAGACTTGGGCCATACAGCATCTTCTGTCTCACTAAAGGAGACAGTTCCTCTACTGTAATCTCCATGATCTTACTTTCTTTCACTTCTTCTACTGAGAAAAACAAAATGAAATGTGGCCACTAGCATTGTCTTCTTTTAAGGTCAACTCTGCCATATAGCATTAGTGAAGTCCAGTATATTCTTAGAGTAGAAAGTACACCTCATTTATGACAAGAGATTGGGAAGTTCTGGACATGATTTTAGAAATCTGCCTACCACAGAATTTTATGGAATAGAAAGAAAGCAATCTTTGGAATTAAGAACAGAAGGTTCAGAAATAGAATTTTACAATTTGACTTAAAATATCTGTTTGATGAATATTTATTTAACTATCAATGAGTTGATAAATGGATGAGGAGAAAGAGAACAGGCAAATGAAAAATAACTATTTCCAAACATATTTTATCATGGAAAAAAGATAAATAATAACAACAAATTGAAGAGTACTTAAGAGAATGAAATAAGATTATATACTAAAAGCCTGTGACATGTAACTAGCACTCAATTAATTGAAACCTACTACTAATATTTTATAGTAGAAATATATGGGCATGGAACCCCAGCTGCAAACTGTTTCTAACCCTGAGAAAAATTTGACTCTGTCTATGTTTCATCTATCTGTCTTCTAAAGCCTACATGTTTACTCCTTTTTTCGACATTTCTCAAAACTCTCATAGCCAATGTACAGTTTTGTCCCTTGTGCTTGATAAAGGAATCCAACTAATTCCATTGGGATAGTGACAGGCTAGAACAACAAAAAGTGTTTCGATAAAATGCCCCACTTATTTCCTATGTATTGTACATGTGTAGTGGGTCTCTTCCACCCTCTAACACTGAGGCCAGGGAAACATCCCTTAGACATGGTGTTGTCAAATCAAAAACTAAAGGAGAAGGCCAATGCCGTCCTCACTCTCATACGATCTTGTATGTTGTGGTGCACTTTGCGACACATATTAAAGCAGGGCATCAATCAACAGGAACGTATTACCATCCCACAACGAAAAACAGCAAATGCGCTGACACACTCACTGTGGTCCAGCAGTCCTTAGACATTTACTTGTACTTGAGCTATTCAGCTTCCCCTTCTCTTCGGGTGTGTCTGCCAACCTAACATTGGCTTACACTTGTGAGACACGCTGTAAAAAGAATGCTTGTACTCAGCTCTGCTTAGGATTGATCTCAGGAAATATAAACTCACAGCTGAAAACAGCCGGCTAAAAAAATCACATGATTGATTAAAAATAACTGTATACTCAGAAAAACATTTTACTGTATAGGTGTTAGCCAGTTTCAGTTGTCGTGCAACCATAATAACAGACCGTGGTTCAGAATATTTCAAAATTAGAAATTAATTCCTGACTCCTAAGAGTAGTCAGTTAGTAAACATTTCCTGGAAAATGAATGGAATTCAAAGTATATTTATTTCTTAATAACATCAATTATGCTTTTATTCACTCTTCCTTGAAAATTTGAAAAAGTTAAATATTGCTCCAATAATTAATACTACATTGCTTTTTCATTTAAATCACTCTGCGTAAAGAAACACAGGCTTTGTTATAACCTTAAAGTCCTGTGCAGCAATTTTGGTGGATTTTGTTTTGTAACATTAAAATGAGTGTTAGAGTTTTGAGACTATTATTAGATATGAATTTAGCTAAAAATAATTATACTCACATGCATTGACTATATGTCACATTTCTTATATTCTAATATGTTATTGTTTAAATATAGCGTAAAATGTTTTGTCAGTGTGTAAAAGAATATTTTTGAGTCTTGAGTTTATCCTTGTATGGGACATGGGTTCCCCCTTGTGGTTATATGAACTAACTTGCATTCACTGCATATAAAGGAAAGTATCCAGATGTGGTAGCAACAGTGAAGCAAGGCTTGGGCCTTTTCATTGTGGAGGTCTTCAGTATCTGTACAAATGACCCCAAATGAGTCTACGCATCAGTGTAAAATTAATGTGTAGGATTTTAAATCTTTTAGCATGCACAAAAACATTGGAACACAATTTTATTAAATTTATAGTTGAAATGAAACTATTAAAATGTTAATGCACATTAGCTATTCAATAAGCACTTCCTGAGAAGCCAGCCCCTCTGCATGAACACAGTCAACTCTTCTGTTTCTCTCTCCCTGGAGGGAAAGAGTGAAGGGTTCTTCCTCAGCTTCACCCCCTTATCTCAGCTCTGGACTCCACAGTGCTCTGCCTTGTGAACAGATACAGCTTCTCAAATGACCTCTCCAAAGGAAAAAGTCTTTGTAGTCAGCAAATACAGAGCTTTCTCTGTTTAGTTTCTCCCCTCCTATTCTTCTTGGCCCAGTGCTAAGCACAAATACTAAAAATTGAAAGTGTTTTGGGCAGGCAATAGAATACAGGGGACCACACCCTTCAACTTCTATGAGCATAAACATGACCTGTGGAACTTGACAATTATACATAGTCCAAAACTGATTTAGAGCAGCAAGGTTTTATTTTATGTAACTGATTTTAACCCCCACTCTACATTTGTCTGAATCTATTTGATCAGAAAAGAAATCCATGTGAGTAACTTTGTGATTGTTCTTTCTAGGTCCCACTCCAAGCCAAATTAAGCAAGATTTATCAGAGTCAGTCCCCAGATAACTGATGTTTTAATACACAGCCAGTTTGAAAACTACTGTGTTGAATACAGGGGCATCGTAAAGGTAGCACAGATGGGCATGGACCACAGGGGCACACCTGGAATACAACAAAATTGGGTTTACTGATTCATTTGAACTAAGGAGACTATATATCAAAGGGATGGTCTGTGTCTTGTTATATAAAATAAAGGGGTTATTTTCGTACATAGGCGAAGGTTTATTATTTCAATGAACACAAAACGGAGGTTCGTGTGCTGAGGTCAGCATCAGGTCTGCCTTGCAAAGTGTAACCTTAAACCTTAAGTGCATGTGCATCCCTATATCTAGAGACCTTTCATCTGGACAAAGCCAGGCGCCTCAGCTGTAAATGGAGAATGCTTTTCTGTGTCAAAATTGTTTCAATCTTCCAGGCAAGAAAGGGATTTCTTCCTGACTGATACAATTTCAAGTGGCAACTTTTTCTTTCACTGGATGATTTTGGAGAACAAGTTTCTCAGTGTGTAAGGAAGCAGCAGTCACCTGCAGGAGACACTTTACAGCTGTGATGTGTGGGGATGTGTTGATGCCTGTTAAATTTGTTGCCAACCTTGCCTGGGCTTTGCTGAATGGTGGAGCAGACTTTAGAATCTGAGCACATTTTTTTCCTCTTTGCAAACAGGACATTTGCCTCACAAGGTTGTCTTGAGGAGAGAGCTAGAACAAATGAGTCCAGATGGCCTGGCAGTATGTTCATGTTACTTTTTCATTCATTAATTTGATAAAGAAGCCTTGAGTGTCTACTATATGCCATTTCCTTTATGAAGCTCTGGGACATCACTGATGGGCAAAAAAAAAACCAAGGAATTGTGTGCAAGAATCCTGCAAGGTGACTTGGAAAAAATACACATCAGCAGACAATAATACAGATAAGTTGATGGGTGGAATTCAATGGACATTTATCTTATCCTTGGAATTCAGGAAATGGTAAAACATTGTCAATTTTATAGACTGTAAAAGACTGGTAGGGAGTTAGGGGAGTGGCCCAGGGTAGAAGAGAAAGGACTCTGAAAATAGAATCATCTATGATCTTATCTGTTGTTTCTGTTTGTTTTGAATTTTGAGGCATGTTCTTCCTGTGTTGCTCAGGCTGGCCTTGAAATTGTCACACAGGTGTCACAGCATCCAGAGTAGTGATATCCCACACAGGTGTTATCATGGCCAGCTGAACCTCTAGGCATCAAATCAAGTTGCATTTTTTTTCTCCTTCTTATATGAGTAACAAAGAAGGAAATGTTTATAGTTGAGCCTACAGTCTAGGAGCCGAAGTTCTGTGTGATAGGAATATATCAGTGAGCAAGAAACAAGTGCCTGACCTTTAGGAGTGTGTGCACAGAAGAGGGTACTGACTTCCAAGATGCAAGCAAGGGTACCAAGCAAGTAGACTACTTAATACGTTAGATAATAAACTGGGGAGGAGCTGCTAGAAGGGAAGACTGGAAGAGGCTGTGAGTCAAGGATCAAAGGACTGACGTGGCATCGCTGCAGATGTGCAGTCTGCTGTGACTTTCTGAGAAGTTAGATTACAGAAGCAATGCTTAGCTAAGTAGCTGGGAATCCCCCAGCCTATATCAATCCGGACATTGACCTTATGCACTATTTCCTGCTTCCCCCATACTATTGCCCTTTTAACTTTAAGGAGGATGACTCTGTACCATCAATAAACACCTCACTCCATGGAACAGCTCCTGTCTCCTCACTGAGAAAGGACCTTTCTGAACAACAACAACAACAACAAAAGATCAGTTTCTTGAAGATCTGGTAGAGGCTTTAATTTGGAGCTGTCACTTAACTATTTTAGACTTCCATTTCTCTATCCATACTCCACATCAAGCCAAAGGTTGATTCAAGTGCCTTATTCTTACCGCATTTACCTTCTCAACCACCTATCCCTCTCCTCGTGAGCGAAACACTGTGGAGAGCTGTTTAAATGCCTGAATTTCAGGAGCCACTTCAGGTTAGATTCTTTTAAAGCAATATTTCACTTAAAATATCATAACCACCTTCTGAGAAGTAGTTTGAAAAAACAGACTCTTTCCCATAGAAGTTACTCTTTGAAGACTGAACTATGATGTTCTCAAAGCATATATTGCTTATTTAAGACCTTTCTATCTTTCTCTGAAATATTTTGGAATTTTATACTCCAGACACTCCCATGTACTGGAGGTGACTCTGATTAAGCACCATAGAGTTGGTTAGTTTGAATAATAAATGTTAAATTTGCTAATTTGTAAAACAAGGTGCTTAATAATGAGCAAGATAATATTGATAATAGGTTTTTCATGGTGAAGTTGGTGATTAATGTAAATGATAGGTCATCCTTAATCCTGTTTGGTATCAAACAAGCAACAAGGCTCAATTAACATATTAATAAGCTAAAAAGTATGCAAAGAATTTTCACAATAACACTGTATATAACTATCTGAAAGGAGAATTTATTTCAAAGTCAGTCTACAATAGACTATTATGAATAATGTGCTGGGTTTAGTGGTGCACAGCTTTAAACCCAGCACTTCAGAGGCAGAGGCAGGAGGATTTCTGTGAGTTAAAAGGCAGTCTTGTCTACAAAGTAGGACAGACAGAGCTACACAGAGAAAACCTGGCTAGGAAAAAAGAACACCACGTGTATAATTTTATTTTTTCCCATAATGAAGTATTGAGCAGTAATGCAAATGAACAAATTATGGCCATACACTGCAACATTAGTGCATTTCAACAAAACAAAACAAAACAAACATCAGAGAATACCTGTTACATTTTTTTCAATTCAAATATTTTCTAAAATTAACTATGATATGATAGGAATTTTCACATGAAGCACTTAAATACTTTGAAAATGCACATAGTTATTATTTTTTGAAACTATAAATTACATAAAAGTACATCACTCCCCTTCAGGTAAAATATACACAGACAAGTTTCTCAAGTGTGAGGTGAGGGTATAAAGATGAATTGGCTGGGTTTTCAATAAGAAACAGATGGGGTGATAAAATAGCAAAAACTAAAGGAGCCTTGTCTCAATAGAAGGAACTCATGGGAAGCAAAGGGATAGTGCAGCTGCTCCTGAAAGGAGGCTGGTGTAAGCTCCAGTGCCATGGAGGGGAGAAAAGCCTCTTACCAAACCCCAGCAGGTGAGCCCTGCTGGAGAGGAGTCTAGATGAGGAACAGAGCTTTAGAATCATGGCCATAGGAAGGAAAAGTACGGTGTGATTCTGCAATTCCCCTCCCTCCTGCCCTCCAGCCACTTGCTAGGTTTTGCTATTAAGCAAATCCAAGTAGAAGCCAGTGGTACTACTAATGTGATCCATGCAAGTCAGTGCTTCACACAGAATGCAGTTACATGAGGCTGGGGTGTGGCTGCAGGAATTCTGGATCAGGTTTCCAACAGGGGAAAAAAATAACTCACATTAGGCCGATTTCCCCATATTACTTAAAGGAGAGGGAGTACCGAAATATGCTGGTTTTTTTTCCTTTTGTTTATATGCCTCTTTATTGTTTTAATATTGCAGTAATATGAGAAATGTTTTAGTAATTGAAAGACTATGTCAATGTGTATGAAGGGATGTATGTATGTATTTCCCATTCAGAGAATGAGTTTAAATGTATGTGAGAGAAAAAGATGTAAGGCAAGAGTAGCTTTTGTTTTTGTTTTGTTTTGTTTTTATTCTTTAATCCTTATTTACCATGCAGACTTGTTCCCCGTCCTGGTGGTCTGTCCCTCAGACCACTCCCCAGTCCATACTGACGTGTTAGAATGGCGGGTCGGTCACTTCAGAACATAACACTCACTAGGCCCAAACAGTTCCACGTGTAAGAGGTTTAATTGAGAGGGAGAGAGGAGGCAGTAGCAGAGACAGAGGAGAGAGAGAGAGAAAGAGAGAGAGAGAGATGGAGGAATGTTCCCCATGTATGTGTATATATATATGTGTATATATATATATATATATATATATATATATATATATATATATATATATATATATATATATGGGTTCTGACATAGTGGCCGCAGGTAAAGGTGGGAGGTGAGCCCAATGGATTCTGGGATTATGGTGGCTGTTATCCTGGCAACAGGTCTGTGACACCCACCCATGCGTCACCACAGGCTTTGGAGGCCCTGATGCTAACATACCTCCCTTTTTGATATTATAAAGAGAAGGAAAGAAAAAGGGAAGGGGAAGCTGATGGTGAAAAGGGAACGGAGAGTGTCCTTTCTCTTAAGCTACTTCCTGCTGTATTGGGGTGTCATCAATGGGGGTAGCTGGCTTTCACCATCGGGATTCACTTGGTAAACATTCTCATCAGGTTCCTCTGTGGACAACTGCTCATCTGTGGGCAGCAGCTGGTAATCCTGTAACAGGAGCTGATTAATAGTTTGGTTAGAAATTTTTTGTATTTATCTTTGAAGAAATGTAGAAACCAGATTAATGAGGCAGGGAGCAAATAATAACACCAGGAAGATGTCTAGGAAAGGAGTTACAAAAGAGAGTATCTACTTCCATATGGGGTTTTCAAAAATCTCAGAACTGGAGGTCTCACAGTCCCTGAAATTTTTTATGTCTGACTGTAGCTCCTGGATTTTATTTTTTACTATCTCGCATTGGTTGACGTAGAAACAGCATTCTTCTTGGAGGAACAGGCAAAGACCACCTTCTTTAGCTGTCAGGACATCTAGTCCCATCTGTTCTGAAGCACCACAGCTGCCAAAGAACTGATCGGTTTTTGGATAGTAAGCACAGTTTAAGTCATTTTTTGAAAATCACTTTGAAACTAAGAAGTGAATGTATTATATTGGGTCATGGAAGTCCTTATCCCTGTTACTCCAATACCAACACCTATGGCTATTCCCGTAGTAACCAAGAGTGGCACAACTTGAACTGCCCTCTTATGCTGGGCAGCTATCATGTCTACAACTGGGATTGGCAGGGGCTCGTTTCCCTGGATTACTTCCAGTTCAGGGAAAAGAAGTACTAATGTGCAAACTCCTTACCAGCTAGCAGGTAGGCAATGATATGCCTGAGTGCCACAAAGAATTGGCGTGTTTTGGATTATAGGGCATTGTGGTAGAGCTGATATATCAAGGGTTATGTTTTTATTGCAGTCTAGGGAGCTCAGCATTCCCACTGAATGAGTCCCAGAGGCCTTAAAACAGGTTGCCACACCAAAGAGAGGGACAGAGGTAAGGTATGGAGTCATGGCGACATTGGAGCCAGGGCAGCTAACAAAGGGTGAGGTAACATTACTTGGCAGTATCACTGGAAATGCTGTAAGTGATAATTGTGAGTTAGTTCCGGGGGGTACACATAACCAGCAATCTTTAATGCATCTGGGTCTGGTAACATTAAGGAGTTGGTATGCCTAGGTCAAGGTCTGAAGTAAAAGGCGAAATGACAAGTTAGTGCCATTTATGAGGGGTGATTTCAAAGAGATAAAGACCTCAGAGGAGCGTTTGATTATCTTCCCTGCTTTTCTGATATCCAGGGGTTGAGCAATTGAGAGGAGACATATTTTCTCTGGATATGGATGGTACTTACTGGGGACCTGGGCTGATTTTTACAATAGCATATCAACAACTCATGTCTCTCACCTGGAATCCCATGGGTCTTGTTTGTTATTTGTGGGGGTTTCTTGAACCTCAAGTCTCCAGATATAAAGGCTACCCTGAATAGAAATGAATAGCAGAGGGAGGATGAGAAACCTATGTCTAACCCAGTGAGATCGAGCTCAGCTGCTGGAGTGGAGTCTCATTTTCTGGGATTGGGGACAAGGTGGGCAGTCTCATTGTCCTCTGGAGCTTAACAGAGCACGGTCCTATTAAGATTGATGTGTATAAAGAAGAGCCATTTTTAGGTGGAGGAATGAAAGGTTTGAGGTGAGACAGATGGGCCCAATGAGAGAGTCCCTCGAGTTTAGCAGCTGTAGGGGTCACAAGAATTACTTTAAAAGGGCTCTGCCATTTGAAAGAGAGAGGTGAGGGCTGATGACCTGGAGGGGATAGAAGGACTTGGTCTCCAATGTTGATAGGCAATGGACAGGAGACAGTGTACAGCCAAGGTAGATGGTGGTCAGCAAAGTTCCATAGGAGAGAACGGAGGTGGCAAAGTAATGGAGTAAGTAGATGGTCTGGGAGGGGAGAACATTTAGGTGAAAGACCAGGAGTTAGGACTGGACGTCCATACATGAGGAGAGGTCTCTTGGGGAGAGCTCATAACCTAAAAAGAGCCAGAGGTACGAGTTTAACCCAATCAAGGTGAAGTTCTTGTGACAGCTTAACAAGAGTGGTTTTTAAAGAGCAATTAGTTCTTTCTACCTTACCAGAAGATTGAAGGTGGTAAGGAATGTGAAAATGCCAGGGGATGTCTAGGGCCTTAGACAGGATTTGGGAGACTTGGGAAGTAAATTCAGGACCTTTGTCTGATTGGAGAGAGGTTGGGACACCAAACTGGGGAATGCTCTCTTGGAGAAGGAGATCAGAGACTGCCTGAGCCCCTTTGTTAGTTGTGGGAAATGCCTCTACCCACCCTGAGAAGTTATCCACCAAGACCAGGCAGTACTTGGCATGCCTGACAGTAGGCATGTGGGTAAAGTCAAGTTGCCAGTCAGTTCCAGGAAGAGAACCTCTAGCCTGATGGGTAGGAAAAGGGGTGCTACTATACCTTGAGTTGGAGTCAGACTTCCGACAGATTTTGCAAGAAGCAGTGATAGATTTTAAGAAGCTTAAGTCCTCAGGAGTAGGCTGGAAAGAGAGAGGGTATTGAGCTTGGGTTATGTACCTGGTAGAGTCCAGTAATTGGATGACAACAGGAGAATGGTGTTTAGCAACAGAGGGGTTCTGGACATTCCAGACTTGGGGATCTACCTGAGAAGCTGGTAAAGGAAATAATATGGTAGTGTTAGTAGGTTGCCTGGCTAAGAGAAGGAGCTGAGGAATTGCTAGTGAGTCTGGGTTTAGGCGAATGTGGGGAGCAAAGGAAATAGAGGCTCCCAGCCTAGCTAGAAGATCCCTTCCCAATAAGGAGACAGGACATGTTGGCACTACCAAAAAGGAATGGGTGACAGGTACACCCATAAAAATGCAACTAGGTGCTGGGGTCTGGAGAGGGAAGTAAGGTTGTCCTCCTACCCCAACAATAGGAAAATGAGAATGAGAAGTGGGTCCCCAAAACTCCGTCAAGACTAAGTGGCTCCAGTGTCCAAGAGGAAGGAGATGGGCCTCCCACATACCATAATATCTACCGAGGGCTCCCTGTTAGTGATGGCAGTGGTCCAGTCAGGGGAGCTTGGGCCTCCTCAGTCAGCCATAGCCAAGCCCAGGAAATCAGTTGGAGGGTTATCTGGGAGTGATGTCCCCCTGTTCTATGTAACATGAGGGCAATCAACAGCCCAATGTCCTTCTTGATGGCTTCTAGGGCATGGTCCTCTTGGCTTGTTTAAGTTAAGGCAGGCTTTTGCCCAATGACCTTTTTTACCACATTTGTAGCAGGTACCTGATGGTCTCTGAGTCTTAGGGGACTATGAGGTAGTGGCTGGGGCAGGTCAGACAGGCTTTGCCAGCATATGGTATTTTTGTTTGCAGACTTTATCATCTCACCCATGGTACACTTTGAAGGCCAGTGCTAACACTTCTGCCTCTGGAGTTAGGGGTCCCCTCTCCAGTTTTTTTAAGTTTAGCTCTTATGTTGGGGTAGTGGCTGCAGGTAAAGGTGGGAGGTGAGCCCAATGGATTCTAGGAATATGGTGGCTATTGCCCTGGCAACAGGTCTGTGAGACCCACCCATGTGACACCACAGGTTTTGGAGGCCCTGATGCTAACACATACTTCCTCCCCGCTGTTTCCAAGAAAATGTACCCACCACACCAGGCCTCCCCATTCCCTGGGGCCTCAAGTCTCCCAAGGGTCAGGTGCATCTTCTCTGAGTCCAGACCGGGCAGTCCTCTGCTGTATATGTACTGGGGACCTCATATCAGCTGGTGTATGCTGCCTGGTTGGTGACTTAGTGTCTGAGAGATCCGGGGTGTGCAGGTCAGTTGCTTTTGTAATAGGAAGAGAGTGTGAAAACAGAAGTGTTCAGGTAAAGGTGTGTGTTTGTATCTGTGTGTGTGTGTGTGTGTGTGTGTGTGCTTGAGGGTGTACATGTTAAATGTGAGTATGAGATGTGGAAGTAGATTGCATATGACAGGATTAAGATGTGAGTCTATGTGGAAATATACAAGTAGATTTGAGAGTATGCCTGTGTATACATGTGGTTATGTATATGAAAATGTGCTTGAGTAGGTGAAAAGTGACATGTTGCTGACAGTATTCAGATGCACATGAGATACACAGATAAGTGTAAGAATGTGATGAAAATGGTATGTTAAGAGCATGATTGTGAGAGGTGTGAGAGGGAGATGTGTGCATATGAAAAAGTGTGTGCATGTGCATGTTTGTGTGTGGGAGATGAGTGAGGGTATGTGTGTATATGTGTGTGATGTATATGTGTGCACATGAATATGTGTGATGTATACATGTATGTTTGCATGCGTGTGGTGTATATGTGTTTGCATTTTTGTATGTGTGTTTTATATGGGCATGTGTGTGTTTGTGATGCATGTATGTTTGTATGTGTATGCATATGCCTGTTTGTATGTGTATGTGTGAATGTGTGTGTATGTGTGTGTGTGTGTGTATTATATGTGTGTGGTGCATGTGATTTTGTACGCGTGTGTGTGTATGCCTGTTTGTACGTGTATGTGCGTGTGTGTGTGGTGTATGCGTGTTTGTGTATGTGTGCGTTTGTGTGTGTGTATTGTATGTGTGTGGTGCATGTGTGTTTGTAGGCATATGTGTGTGCAGATAGTGGGGAGATGTATAGGATTAGGGAGATGAGTGAGTGAGGCCATGTATATTAGGAGGCTTGTGTATGTTTGGAAGGGGGTTGTTGGACTATATATATGTGTGTGTGTACAAACATAAATCTATATAATAAGAATATTTTCTTAGAAGAGAGTTAGACACCAGAAAGAACCAAGTAATATCTGAAATAGTGATCTCTAGTATCAGAGTAAAAGAAACATGAAATCCTTTTGCAGACAGAAAAGCAATAAATATTTTATTTTGTTCTATTCACTCTAAGAGCACAAAATACTTATTGTTCCTTTTGGTTGTTGTGTAAAGTAAAAATCTTAGTTAATAAGTTATTTCTTGACTAATAAGATGTAAGACAGTAAATTGTGACTATCTTGGAGAAACCCTTACCATGTAGCTAGGTAGCTTTCCTTTTGGGCATTTCTCTTCTGTCTTAATTCTCATGCTGATGCCTACTCCTCAAATATCTTTAGTAAATGCCACCTCTGTTTAGTGCTGCCTAGTCATGAAATTCTTCCCTATGTTGAAGCCATGAAATCCAGTTTGACCTATGTTCAGGTCACTAACAAAGGGAACATCTCAGGCTGTCAAATGGGACAGGAGTTTTCTGCATCCCTTCCCTGCCCCCACCCTGACACTTAAGCAGTAAGAGTTCCCTTAGTTAAGAAAAACCTCACCTTTTTTAAGTAATTGAAAGAGGCCTTGAATTACTTTATACAACTTCATTTTTTCTGTATTGCTTCATTTCCCTAATAATAAATATAAAAAGTCATCAATTCCAGTGTCCTTTTAACAGTAAGTGGCTGAAGTATGTTTATACTTTTAATGTATTCTAAGGGTTTCAGTTTTCTAAAATTGACCTGTTATTGCTTTTCATAGATCCCTTTACATTGGCACATGTGGGCATCTGTCACCTATATACCTGGAAATGGTTGCTTGGAGTCAGGAACAACTAGTTTAATTTTATATAATAATTGTTTAAAAGTCATTCTCTATATTATATCTTCAGTTTGCATTTAGAAAGAGCAATCTTAGCTATGGAAATGTAAACTGGGCAAATTCAATTGCAAATGTCATTAAGCTTAGCTGAATCACACTGCTATTGGCCCCAGAAAACACATCAGTCAGGGTTTTGTTGTTGTTGTTGTTGTTGTTGTTGTTCCTGACACCCAGGGGTGTCTTAATTGTCTGCTTAAGCTTCTGTTGGTGATTGGTTCTAATGCTTTGGATTAATCCCCCCCCCCCAAATCAGGAATCTGCATGTCTAAAAGCTGAAGGTCCTTGACCCCAATTGGTTTGGTTTTTGATTGATCAATAAAGAGCCAACTGACAATGGTTGGGCAGATAGACTGAGGCAGGACCTTTGGATTTGCATGGGCAAGGAACTGGAAGGAAGGGGAGGAGAATCGCCATGATTCGGAGGGAAACGGATCAGATTCAGAACTGAAGAAGGAAAAATCACCCAAAATGTAGATGAGAAGGAATTCCCAGAAGCATCTTGGGCAGCAAAGACTAGGGAGCCGCCCAGAAGGAGCCAAGACAATAAAGATAAAATATAGAATTAGAGAGCATTAAGTCAGGATTACAGGAGGGAAGTGTGTGCTAGGGATACAGGAGGGAAATGTGTGCTAGCCATACAGGAGGGAAATGTGTGCTAGCTGCGGAGAGGATTAGAACTGCCCAGACTCCTCTCTCTCTCTCTCTCTCTCTCTCTCTCTCTCTCTCTCTCTCTGTGTTTCATTCACAAATCCAGAGGGCTCTGGCAGGTGGCTTGGCATCATGACTTGCTGAGAGCCAGAGCAGAGTAGCTAAACTTGCTGCTACAAGCTCCTCCTTTGTTTCCATTCATTTCCCAATAGCAAGTCTATCAAACAGACTTCCTTCAAACAATCTTACTCAGTAACTGGGAAACGGTGACACTCAATCTTTAAAATCCATGAGCCCGTTTTTTAGGGTTAAAGAAGCATAAGCAGACCTTTATTCAGCAGCCACATCAAACCAGGGCTGCGGTTCTGTGAACACCTTATGCTCCCACTTGAATTTGAGCTCCTCTGCGAGGTCACCCCTGCCCATCTTGCGGAGATGGCGAGCCAGGAGACGAATTTTGTCAGTGGAAGCCGGGAGTGACCTTTTCCAGAAGCAAAGGAGTTCGTGGATCTGTTCTGTTAGATCGTCAGGATGCTTGAGTTTGATGCGCTGAACTGTGCTGCGGCGCAGTGGAAGGGATGCAGCTAGGACCTCAGAGCCTTCTTCAGAGAGTTCCTCAGCCAGCCAGTGGAGCAAGTTATCCCAAAGGGCCTCTGTCAGGGCACATGCAAGATTAGGTAATTATAGCAAAGTTAGGACTCTTGCTTAGGTACATGCTGATCTGACTCTCCTCACCAGCTCACTTAAAATCTACCTGCTCTCAGGCTCAGCCTCTGAGAAAGAAAGCTATGAGACTACCCCATAGGCTGCTGAAACTCTGCCAAGACCAAAGATCATCTGAGGGTACCAGCTTCCACAGAGACTAAATGATGTGAATGACCTTAAGAACTAGTGGGCTTCTTAAAACGATTTGTATGCCCCATCCACACAATGTGATACTAGGGTAGGAAGGGTACCTGGTGTTTTTGATGAGCTGATGTTGGAGTCCTGACCACTCTTGAATGGCATTGTGTTACAGGATGTTGTGTAGGTACACAAAGATATTTCTCTTTATTAACATTAATGCAATAAATAAATATATAAGCTAATAAATATTCACAGGTTTATGACCACACAAATATTCACAAAAACCAAGGTACCCAGGGTACATTCCATGGAAGGTCCTTTACACTAACATTTTGACTGACCTCTGCACCGGTAAGATCTGCAAGGATCTTGACTATATGCAGTATGCTCAGCAGAGCCCTTACCAGGCCTAGGAACCTACCTGGCCATCTCTTATATTCCTGATTCCACTATCCTACAGTTCCTGGTTTTGGTGTGTGATTCAGACCATCATTCTGATAAAGTCCCTTTGCCATACTCTGTCATCACAGGTCACTCTTCCCATTTTGTGATCATTCCCACATGTACAACTTTCATAAATACCAGCTTCTTATGAGGATTACTTAGGAACGGGGACTGATACACCCTTGCTGTTTTTCCAGTGTTCTCCTAGCATCAGGCAATGCATCCATTTTGAGATCCTTTGCACTTCATAGTTCTTCCTCTCTCCATGCCCTTTATCCTTCTCCTGAAATCAGCAGGAGCCTTGTTAACTTCATCACCAGCCTTGCTGGTGAATCTTCACTCTATCCGCAATCTCATTGGCCTGTCTCATGTTTCTCAAACAGGTCCGAAGCACTCGTCACATTTCTTTTTCTTTTTTCTTTTCTTTTCTATTATTTTATTTTCTGTTCTATTCTTTTCTTTCTCCCTCCTTCCTTCCCTCTCTCCCTTCCTTCCATCTTCCCTCCTTCCTTTCCTCTCTCCCTTCCTTCCCTCTTCTCTCCTTCCTTCCTTCCTCCCTTTTTTTATTGTTTGTTTTGTTTTTCTTTCTTCGTATTGCTGAAGATGAAAAGCAGGGCCTGACCCCGGGTCAGCAGTCACTCTACCACATTTTAGACCACCACTCTGTCATTGAACTACATCCATCCACAGCCTGAAAACTCTTGTCCTTAGTCAACCAGACTGATTCCTCCTCCGTGGCCTAAACTCCTAAACATCTCTATTTTCCTCTACATCCTAAACTTCCAATGGCTCCAATTCCTCGGCTCTCAGTGGTATGCACAATGACCCATCTCTAATAGCTATTCCCCATTGTCACACATCCCTGCAGAGCTCTATCTGCCTCTGCACCAGTACAGCATTAAAGGCTCATCTTTCTATATCCATGATGATCTTAGGACCAACATAAAATGTGTTTCCTTTTCAGCTTCATTGATTGTAGTTTTCCAATTTTAACCCTGGGCTTTCCATGGATTCATGAAAAATGTGTTGAATGCAACCAACTACGCTACTTTCTGTCACTCATACTATTTGAAGTACTGGCAAGTCCACATAGAAATCTCTTCTTTTTCTAAATTCAATTTAAAATGGCCCACACCAATGACCAGAGAATCCTTTCTTCTTCAACCCACAACTTCATCCATTCCCTTTCACTCAGTCAATGTTTACTTTCCTACTTTACCCAAAGCTGTTTTGTGAGTTCTTGACACCTCCTTTTCATTTAGAAGTCACTTGCTTTTAGTCCCTCCTCTTCAGTTTGTTGGACTATATCCCCACTTTACTGTAATGCATTGTCCCTTTGACATCTGTCCCAGGTCTTTCTTGATTAGTATGCTATGTCAAGCTGTAGTGCTCACTTCCTTCATATATATATATATATATATATATATATATATATATATATATATATATATATTGCTTTTCCTTAAAAAATATACTATTTCATCATTGCTTTGGTGCTTTGTTTAAAATCTAGGTAAACAATTACTCAAACCATCCTAGAGACATTTTGGTTACTACCCACAGCTATTGGTTCTTCACTGACACACACAGATCCTGCCATTGTTTTTGTTTTTGTTTTTTTTATTGGTAGGAGTCATATTTCATGGTTTCCATGGTTTTCTTCTTTTTTCTTTCCCTTCATGAACTCATCTCCCCAGTGTGACTTAGTGGAGGCTTCCTGTGTCAGATTTCTTCAAAGTTTTGGAGAAACTATTCATTTCTAAATATTAAGAAGGCTAGGCTGACTCCATGATAGGCTTCAAGCTGGCAGTTCAATAGACAAGGCCTAAATCTCTGTTTACAAGAACTGCAGAAGTCCAGGCAAGTCCTGCTCTCAAAAGATGCTCTGCCACCCAGCCTGAGGCAAGGACAGTCAGTCAGCAGTTGTTTCCAGACATCCTTCGCTACTTTCTCCTCAGCAAGAGTTTCCAGCACCCATGCCCTGGTTTTATAATGTCCCTAGATATGGAGTAAGATAAAGGTCACTTACCCTAGAATCCCCTAATGTGCTTTAAATCGAGCCTAGAAGCTCACTTGTTTGTTTCTCTATCTTGATAAATGCGAGACACCAGAATGCTGGACTTCTGCAGAATAAACACTCATTGCATTTACATACTATTTGAGTCCAAGTTATTATTCTTAGGAGAATTATGGACTCTTACAGTATAACTTTTGTTTTATCTCTCTCTTTCTCTTCCTTTTTCTCTATCTATCTATCTATCTGTGTGTGTGTGTGTGTGTGTGTGTGTGTGTGTGTGTGATGTATAGGTTAGAATGTATTTGTACATATGCCATAGTGTATATTTCTAGGTCAGAAGGTAATGTGAATGGGAGCCCATCCTCTCCCACTGTCGGGCCCAGGGACTGAACTCAGGTATTTGGGTTTGTATGGAAAGCTATTTTTACCTGCTATATCATCTTGTCAACCCAAATTTTTCCATTTATTTTCTGTCTCCCTCCAATGAATTTATATATTCTTGGTCACTTACTTCCATTCTATATGTAACACATACCACATCCATCCTTAGCTTTGTTCTTCTCAGATCTGCTATAGTATCTGAAATCTCTTTCTGTTAGATTAATTTATCTACACAGCTATAGGACAGACTACTGAGGTATCACATTTATAAAATTAAAACCATCACCATTGGCCTTTCCTTCTTTCCAGCAGCTTGGTCTTCAATCTGTTTGCTTGCCTCTTTGTATTTTAATGTGATAGTTTGGTTGAGTAAGCTAAAACACTGGCTGTTATTTAAATTTCTGAAAGCCTGTTTCATAAATGTTATGTCTAACTTCCTCAACTTTCCTTCTATTTTCCACCTTTGTTGACTCACTTTTTTTTTTTTTTTTTTTTTTGGTTTTTCAAGAGAGGGTTTCTCTGTATAGCCCTGGCTGTCCTGGAACTCACTCTGTAGACCAGGCTGGCCTCAAACCCAGAAATCTGCCTGTCTCTGCCTCCAAGTGCTGGGATTAAAGGCGTGCACCACCACTGCCAGGCTCTTGACTCACTATTATTCATGCTTGCTATACTTTGAGTCTTGAATATTGTCCCCAAAATGTCTACATCTCTTGTCCTATAGTGCTATTTGGAGATGATAGAACATTTAGGATGTGGAGATGGGTGAGTAAAAGTTAGGTCATTGGGTTTTTCTTCTTCATGGAGCACTATAATTTTGAGGTCTTCCCATTTTTTTCCTCTGTCTTTTTCTGAAGAGATGAGTTGAACAGGACTCCCTTGCCAATTCCTCCCACCATGTTATACTCTCCTGCCAGAAAGTCATGACAAAATTGAGCCAAAATAAAGTTTTCTTATTTTAAATATTTTTACATGTATTTGTTTTGTTTTATGTGTACTGGTGTTCTGGCTGTGTGTATGTATAAGTACTGTGTACACACAGTGCCCACAGAAGTAAAAGGAAGACATCAGATTCCCTGTAACTAGAGTTACAACAGTGTGGGTGTTGGAAGCCAAACCAAGCTCTTTTGCATGAGCAACAAATGCTATTTACCACTGAACCACTTCTCCAGATTCCTTCCAGAACTTTTAGATTGATTCCTTCAGTTATTTTCTCACAGTGTTAGAAGACTGACTACTACAATGCTCTATCTTCTTGCTGAAGTAATGGCAAAATTAGGATTCTCATTTATGTTCATGCTGTCCATTTTGGATCATTTTTGTATTTGACACAACTAATAAAAGTTTGGGGTTTGATCTTATTTTATTAATTCCTTTTCATAAATGTATCAAAGGTCACTTTTCTCATTTAGGCTTTCTAATTTAGCATTTTAAACATTTAATTGTTTTTATTGTTACTCAGTAGAGGAGCCTGTGTAGACATGCTGCAAACTTACTGGAGCAGAGTACAGAATGTTAGTCCCAGAAGTTAGCCTTCTAGAAAGAATTTCATAAACTCTGATGAGTGAATGCACTTGAAAGTAAGAACATGGAGGGAATACACTGGTGTGTCCATATGAATCTCTATGAGATAGTAAAGGCCTGGGAAGAATATTCTTGCTTCTTTTTACATGACCAAAGAAGATAAGACATACCACTTATAAGATATAAGGTATTCCCTCACTGTACTTGTATTTACTTAAGCTACCTGTAAACATCACCTCATGTTTTGTTTGCTTAATAATAAAAATGAAAAATGCTTTGTTTGTATTAATCCTGTGCATAGAAGCCTAGAGATCCCTGTTGTGATCCCACTCAGATCTTTGGAATGTATCCATCAATCTTTCAGACTTAGCCTTGCTGATCATGGAACAGATTAATAAGTCAGGTCTAATCTCACCTATGATCATGCTTCCATGGGACACTTTGGTGGTACCTGGAACTTTCTAATACACATAGAGGAGGAGGAGTGGACAATCTGATGGTCTTTGACAATAGCAGCTGTTATGTTTTTATTTGAACATCAAATTCTTTAAAAGTTAATTTTCTGAGATTTTACCTACTTTACTTGTGTGAACTACACTTGCTCTCTTTTTAAAAAGAACCTTCTTGATAAAGTATATAATAGTGAAATTTACTTCTAATCTCTACCAAATGCAGTTCAGAAGTGGCTGCGTTTTCTGCAATAACCTATAAGGACTGCTAATCAGAACTATGTTCCATTCCTAGTGGACCCAATAAAGTGTAGAGAATGACCTGATATTTTTGAAGAGTATATGTCATAGGATTAGTAGATTTAACATTATCAAATAACACATTTAAAAGCTAAAACACTAAAAATGTCAAATCCTATATGGAAATTTGCATCTTTGTTAAGTAGCTACATATTTGTTTATTTGCAACCTAACTAATTATGAATAACCCCATCCAAATATTTTTCCTCTGTTTTCAGAGTCCAAAGTGCCCAGCATTACACAATGGAACCTACTGCTTTGTTTCAAATGAATACATACCTCAATTTCACATCTTCAGACATCTAAATTTGGCCTTCACTAATGGCACTAGATACTGCCAACTGAAAGTCAAAGTTGGAGTTGAACAGTTTTGCAATAGTGCAAAGCTATAGTGTATTTACCAACTTGAAAATTTTCTTGCCATCTGAGCAAAATACTTTTTAAAGCTCACATTTCTATGAGTTTCAATGTGTTTAAATATATATACACTTGCAAATGCTATTTTGGGTTATACATGCATCAATTCCCAAAGAAGTGCATTGCACTTTCAAGCAATGACAGTGTCATTCTCTAATTTCTTTTATATAAAAGAACCCAGACATATGTAAACTAAAAAACAATAAAGAGCAGTATGACAAGGACAGAGCCAAGAGTCCTTACCGAGAGGGTCTGTAGAAACTCTTTTGGTGCTCTGTGGACGGTTGATTACTTTTTCATGCTGTTCAGAGACAGAGAAGCAGAATAGGGTAAGAAAATTACCTGCAGATGAACAAGATACAGTCTCCACCCAAAACTCACCATGTTTACAAGATTCCATTTGCATACCTTGCAAACTAAGACTTTGTGTGTAGGTGAATGTTCAGCAGTTGTTTTCCTGTGGTAGGGCAAATTACAGCTACCCAAATGTTTCAGGAAATTCACACTTAGAAATACACATTTAACTATTTTCATAGAAAGCACATGAACTCCAAACAAATTTAAAATTGAAGATCATTAAAATTAAAGTTCACATTAATATTCATAGAATCTACATGGGCTAGGTTCTAGACCATAACATTCAACTCATGACTTGAAGATCATTAAAATTAAAGTTCCCATGAATATTCATAGAATCTACATGGGCTAGGTTCTAGACCATAACATTCAACTCATGACTTGATACCTAGTAGGGAATCTAATCTTGGTTTTGGTAAATGAATGAATGAATTAATTAATTAATTAATTAATTAATTAATTGTGCATATAAAGGGTACACAAAACCAGTTAAGTTGTTATGTATGTATGTTTAAAACTAATATTTTCCCAGAATTAATCATGTAGTTAGTCATTACTTTATGAAACTACCTGAAGAACAGTTTGTACACAGTTAATTTGGAAGAGTAAAAAAATGGCACAGGACACAAAGCAAAACTATCCATGTTTGAACATCTATTTATAGGATGAGACAAAGGGTTCCTATGGAGGTTGTGTCACCCCAGTCTCTGTGACTATAACTTATATCTTGATCACAGAAGTTCATTGCAATTTCATTTGTAGTGGCATAAACTATAACTGACCAAGATGTTCTTAAAACAAGTGAAATCAGATTGAATTTATGAAAAAGTGCTTACTAAAAGATAAATGAAAAATAATTGAAGGATTAAAAAGGGATAAAATTAAAACATTCAACAGATTCTAAATAAAAGTTATTAGGGTTTTATGCTAACTGCATATTAGGGTTTCTCTTAGGACACATTCTTGAAATGACAGAATTTTATTTTCAAAATGTAAAATATTATTAGTGATTGCTGGTAGGTAAGTATCAAGGAGATATTAATACAAAGTGGTCTTTGCTGTAATGAACCAGTCCTGTACCTTGATGGTATGATAGGTATGTAATTAATCAAGCTACTAAATTGCACAGAGATACACATAAACATGGATGATGTCACCTTCCTGGCTTTAACAGTAGAGTGTAGTCATGTCTCATATGACTCTTGAGGAAAGTCGAAGAAGGCATATCTGTATTAACTTTCCAATTTCCTACAAATCTACAAAGTTTTCCTTTACTTTTTCTTTGTGTTCTAACACCAAGGTAGAGTTACACTGCAACACTCCAAGTTAAAACACAAACAAACAAAAACACTACCTTATAGCAATGATACAAAAATGATAAAATATTAAGTGTTACTCTGGCACATCCTAGGTACTTAATACAACATGTTTGCTGAATCTGAAAATTTATTTTGAAGGCATGGTTTTCATAGATGTTCTATGGAAGAATATAAAACTTCCATTAAGAAGTTTCAATAGGAGCAAATTAAGAAAGGAGAATATATTCAAGTGTACTGTACTTCAACAAAAATAAATTTGGATGTATCAACTATGTGATAGATTATAAAAAACTGAAATATAAATGTCAGTTTACTTATCTCTTTAATTTAACTTATATGTATGCTAGAGTTGTGTGTGCTGGTGGGAATATATGCACACAGACATGTTCAAGTGTTCTTTGAGGCTTTGGTGTCAGATGCCATAGAGTTATATTACATGTGTCTGTGAAACAAACTATGTAGGTGCTGGGATCTAAACTCTGTTCCTTTTGATTAAGCAGCAAATGTTCATAAACTCTGAGCCATCATGTCATGTCCATAATATAATAGAATCTGACTCCCCTTCAAAGGGTATTTCATGAATGAGGCTATGTCAAAATGTTGGAATCAAATTACTTTTATTATATATCAGTAATTTGTTTCTGCTCCCAATTCTTTTTTGTTTAGAGATTTCTCATATCACATTGATGCATTACAACATTTCTAATGCTTAAATTCAGAGGGTTTTTTTTACATATATATGTCACACAGCCTCCTCATGAAGGACTATCTTCTAATTTTCTTTTCATTTTTGAGATTATGGTAACATTTCTGTCTTCACTACCACCCAACAACCCCTTCTGTACACTCCTTTCCACTCTTCTCCAAATTTATGACCTTTTATTAATAGTTATTGCATTCATATATTTATATACATACATATTCCTAAATAAAATTTTCTCAGTATTTATAATATAACTTGCATATATATCAATTTTTCAGTTCTGAAATTGTAAGATATTTTTAATGCTACCTTCCTTCCCTTGTTCTCTCTTACCTTTATTTACTGTCCCATCCACTCCCTGCAGAGTTTCTACTGGTGCACATAGTTCTTGGCTGTATGCTACTTTGCCTGGAGCATTGCCTTTGAAGTTTTCTGGAGTCCAGAATTGCCCCCAAGCCAAGATAGACTCTGCACGTTTCATGCAATCAGAAATTTCTTTCTAATGTCCTTAGAAGGTGGCCTACAGCTTCTTCTTGCCAAAGCCAGCTCTATTTCCCTACTTTATGTTTGCTTCTTACTTCTACTCAAATGGTGCCATTCTGTTACCCTAACCATCTGCTAAGGGAATGCTTATTATTGTTATTAGTAACATTTCTGTAGGTTAACCTAGCACGTTGGGTATGGTGAAAAAAACTTCATCATTTTCAACTTTCATGGCACATGTAAATTGCTGAATAAATCAAAACCTAGCTCTAAGTTTTCAAACCTTTTCTTCACTACTCTATTCTCTCACAAAAGAGAATAGCAAGAGTTATATAGGAGCGTTTACCTCACTATAATCCTCTTAATTACATAAACATAAAATATAAGTAATTTGGATATGTACAGGTGTGACATGTTTATACTGCTGTTTATAAACCCTCTTCTCATAAAAAGAAGTTTTTAAAAAAACTAAAACCAGAATCAGCCACTTAGGCTTGAGGGAATTGAATACTGAGTTTGAAAGTTTCTATTGTGAGGATTCCAACCACTACTGACTATTCTTTCCATCCTGCATAAGTATAATCATCTTACTGAATTCTTAAAGTTACTAAAGAAGTTAATCTGTGAATTGAGTTGCTTTTCTTTGCAATGTTCAACAATCTAGCACAGAGGCAACATAGAGGCACCTATTACACTCTCCAGCATTGTGTCCCTTAGCACCTACAATTTTCCCCTTTGTAGGTCTTTTCACTGTGCTAGATTGACCCCTGATCCATCTTGACTTTTCTGTTTATGCTAACTATCTTTGTATGTTGGCAATCACAAACTCTTTTACTTATTGCAATATAAGGATATATTTATAAATAGATGATAGAGAGAGATAGATAGATAGATAGATAGATAGATAGATAGATAGATAGATGGTGGATAAATAAATAGATAATAGTAATCCTACTGTTTTATAGATTCTAGAAATAATTCCTCCTAATTGTTACTCTTTTACAGCAATGAGATGAAGACAGAGAGAAATTATAATGAATTTTAAGTGACATGGTTCAGGGCCGCTCTTGGCACATAATGTATACTCAGTAGAAATCCCAGTTTTGGAGAAATGGCTGTCATCTTTGCATGTATAATGGGTTTCTACAGCACTAACATTCTAATACAGAGATGAGTGTTCAAAATTCCATCTCTAATTATAATGCAAGCAGAGGCTTGGGTAGAGAGAAATACCATTTCAGTCAATGTCACTGTTGCACAGTGTACCCTACACTGTGTCTCAGATCAACCATGAGGTATTGCAGAACATCTAATTTATGAAAGTGCTTTGGTCTGAGAAGAAAAAAAAAAACCTCAGCATTTCAATGTCAGCCAGGATCTATACCTATTGTAATGTGCAATAGAGGAGCTTATAATGGCACATTCACTAGCCAAGCCAATATCAGTAGAAAAACACATGGGTAAGATCAAAGGGAAAAGCCATGCAGAGAAAGCAAGAGCTCACTATGGTGACATCATGTTATCCTTCCACCCTCCCAGCTTAAATCATTGAACATTGATCACAGTCGAGAACACAGCAGAGATGATAAGGGTGAATTAAGTCCAGCATCTACCAAAAAAAAGAATTCAAGGAAGCTAAACCATTTTCTGTACACATTTTAAATAGTTACATAGAAACAATAAAATAAAAATAGATCTTTGAGTCCTAGAGAAATAATCTATGTTAAATTATACCTTGGTTGGTAAATTAATTTCAAAGGCATCTATGGCAATATTGATGGAATTTGGTAAATGTACAACTAATGAATGCTAAATTTGTCTCATTTAGTTTCTACTGCACCACAGTATAGGAGTCTCTAGAGATGAGTATGTCTTTGTTAGAATGTCATGCTGAGATTCTCTCCTCTTTTGAGTATCCTTAAGCATTTATGCCATATACAATAATGAGTTAATAGCACTTTTTTATTACTCAAAAGTAAAATAGTCATAATATTTTTAACATGTATCTTGGGGCATTTAATCATAAAGATATATTTTGGAGGTACTTATTACAATATCTTGTGGTAACAGTCCCTTCATCTAGTTCTACCCAACACTCCTCACACTTCACCTTGCCACAGACATTATTGGTGACCACACTATTAATTTTGCTATTAAAATACATGTAAGTTAATACGATATGATTAGCAATAGACCAAAAAATGTATTTAATTGGTCTTAATTGGTCTTTGTCAGGATATCTTTAACATAGGTTTGATATATATATATATATATATATATCAATTTTTTAAAAGATTTTATTTATTTTATGTGTATGAGTACACTGTAGCTGCACAGATGGCCATGAGCCATCATGTGTGTGGCTGCTGGGAACTGAACTCAGGACCTCTGCCAGCCCTGCTCGCTCCAGCGTAATTCACTGCACCTGTCTTCAGACGCACCAGAAGAGGGAGTCGGATCTCATTACGGGTGGTTGTGAACCACCATGTGGTTGCTGGGATCTGAACTCAGGACCCTCTGAAGAGCAGTCAGTGCTCTTACCCGCTGAGCCATCTCGCCAGCCCCTATATATATCAATTAAAACACCATAATCCAGTTTTGTCATTTACCATTGCAGGGGTTTGAATGAGAATAGTCTCCATAAGCTTCTATCCTTGAACACTTGGTCTCCATTGTGTGGCTCTTTGTGGAGGATTAAGAGATGCTAGGCTAGTCAGTGGAAACATCACTAGAGACAAGCAGTTAGCTACAATGTGATTTGAGCTCTCTGCTGGTGCTTTAGCTGTATGCCTTCATGTCTTCTCTCTGCCCTCATATAAGCTGTGACCCTCTGAAACTGCAAGCTCAATAAACATTTTACTTTATAAGTTAAATTGCTTATAGTGCTCTATCACAGTGATAGAAAAGTAACTGATACAACTGTTTACTATATTTATTTTGCATAGAAGATTCTTTAATAATAGGTATCATTTGCATTTGAGTGCACTTATTGTAGCATAGTTATAAACTATCTTATTTTATAACACATGGCCCACATTGGTTTCTTAATGGCTTTACATTATAGGCAAGTTAGGGAGAATATTAATCAAAGAATATTAATCAAATATTAGTCTGTTATAAAAATAATGCTAACATAAATTCTACTGTATTTATAGTCTCAACATAACTGTCAGTTAAATAAGAGCCTATATCCGTACTGTCTCATTATTTCATTCCAAAGGTAAGACAGTAGTCTGACTAATTGCCATGCCTATTTCACAAGTGTAAACTCACCAAGGCAACATGGCTAGAATATTGCAAAACTAGACTTAAAGCTCCGGTCTCTTTAAAACTCCAACTTAGGAGATAATAATGTTCCCTGATCATAACATGAGTCAATATTTTTGATTAGTAACTATGTACTAAGAGTTACTCTAAGAAGTTAAATCCCTTAAACTATGCAGCAAGATAGTTTTGTGTGTATCTCATGACCTCATTATTACATTTATTTTACAAATGAAGAGAACATTTTTAAAGAAAGAAAACAATTTTGCCCACAATACACATTTGAAATGATAAACATACCATTCAATCTAGTATCATGCTAGAAAGTCAGATCCCGTACTTATAACTGTAAGATAAAATTTACATGTAAAATTGATATAACTATTCAGACACACCAGAAGAGGGCATTGGATCCCATTACAGAGGGTGTAGGCCACCAGGTGGTTGCTGGGAACAGAACTCAGGACCTTTGGGAGAGCAGTCAGTGCTCTAACTGCCTTATTCTAGCACCTCCTATACTGTATCTACCATTCATACATGCCAACCTTGCTTCTCTGGACTTTAAGGCAATATTAGCAAAGGAGCCAAAGTCCTGGCTAGCACTCAGCCACTTATGACCTTAAGTGAAGTATTCCCTCTTTTCTCATTTAGCAAGCAAGAATTATTACACCGGTTTGCATGTGATATTGAAAGGAGACATTGAATTATATCATGTTCCCTTAAAGCAATGCATAGTGTACAACAAAATGCTCAAAATATTACCACCAATTAATTATGGCTTTTAATTACTATTTCTTGCCTATTTAAAAGGAAGTTCACTTATATAAACAAAAAGAAACTCTATCTAAAAATAAGTGCAATTAAAACAAAACAGCATTGCTAAATTCTGTTGCTAGCCAAGATTTCTGAACCTGAGAGCAATTCTCAGCTACAAAGAGAGTTTTGCATGTGTTGGAGACATTCACACCAGCCACAAGATCAGAGAAAGGAGCTAAAAGGAGAACAGCTACTCACTATGTGAATTTTCATATTTTTTATTTAAAGATAATTTATATATTAACTTGAGAACTAAGTAAAAACACTACCAGTAACTCCAGAGGTTGAGGTCAAGTATTGGGTAATATAAACATCCTTTTTATTTTCAGGAATGACACCATTCAGTGTAAACATGTATTGACAGTGTTTGTGTCTTTTAAGCTTTAAAGAAAACTTTAATGGCATGGGAGTGATCAGGCATCAAGAGAACTCAACTTTTCTAAATCAGAGTAAGTCAGATCTAGCCTGTTAAAGGGATGACTACACTGTCTGCTCAGTAGATGTATGGACTTTGTCACTATCTTAATTAAACAGAAAATGCTACCAGCATAACATAAGCAACAAAGCCTTAAAAACCAACAAGAATATGGAAGGTTGTTTCTGTTGTATGAGCTGAAAATCTTCAGGTGAACAGATTAACTATCATCTAAGACTCTATTCCAAAGCTGAGTTTCAACAAAAGCATCCGACAAAGCATTCCAGCTGGCTCTAGATTTATCCGATACCCCAAGGGAAGAAGGGATTTGAGTGACAACTTGTCATTGTGGTAGAAGTGGCCAGAAGAAAGTATACAAAGACCTGGCTTATTCCAGGCACAGGTAGAGATGATAAAGATAAAAGAAGAATGCTTTCCTAGCTCCCTTGCCTTCTGAAACATTGTGTTACTGAGGTACACTATCTAAATAACTCTTTTCTTGAGTTCCAACTGGGAAGCAATGATTCATCCTACCTCCACAGTAAGCTCGAGGACAGATTAAAACTCTGTATATATGTTATGGTTGCTGGGTTGGTGTTTTATGGAACTCATAACAGTGGGAATGGGTGTGCACCTGATGCTTTGTGCCTGCACTTGAGACTCTTTTTCTCCTGTTGGGTTGTCTCACACAGATTCCGGATGTGGGCCTCTGCCTTATCTTATTGTATCTTGTTTTGCCTTGTTTGGCTGTTGTCTCTTGGATGCCTGCTCTTTTCTGAAGGGAAATGGAAGAGAGGTAGATTTGGGGGAGAGGCCAGGTAGGAGGGAGCTGGGAAGAGTGGAGGGAGGGGAAACTGTAATCAGGATGTATTGTATGAGAGAACAGTCTATTTTCAATTAAAAAAAATAAAAAAGTAAAATTGTTCATTTCCTCCTGGAGTGGGTAGTTTGGTTTGGATTCAAAGACAGTGGCAGAAGCAAAATGATTAGGATCTGTCTTTTACAAGTCAAAAGATAAAGAAAAAGGAGTCAGTCATTGAGCATAAAACATAAGCTAGCTGGTGCTCATTAGGGAACAGTAATGGTATTGTAGCCAGTTTTTGTCCTCAACATTTAGAAATGTTTTTGGAAGTATTTATTTGTAGATAAAATTATATGACATATTTTATTTGCTTTAAAACTTTCAGCACGAAGAAATAAAATGATGGGAGAAATGCCCACAAAAGTTTATTTCATGTATTTCACTTTCTGTGTTTTGATGCACATTTATATGTTTATGCACAAGCACACACAAGGATTTTTAAATAAAGATATTAAAAGAGGCTCCCATGAGCTGATATCCTGTTGTTGCTGTGATATAGATGCTCTGATGACTCTATAATCAGCATAGAATTTCCTGACAGCTTAGGAAGAAAGGTTGTGCGCTCACAATGAAAGGAAGTACCACATGGAGCGGCCTCAAGGCCAGGAAGAACCTACACTCAAGCTCTCTAGGGAACACAAGGTCAACAGAGTTCAGAATGATGTTTCTTTTCTTTTTTTCCTTTTTTCTTTTTCTTTTTTAAGGTATACTTCAAAAGTAGATATTGAGCAATTAAGTTTAGAAATGAAAACAATGTACTACCAATGTGGAAGTACCTCGAATCCTCACTTCTGCTTAGCTGGGGTTATTCTTTTTAAGCCTATGCTTATTTTATGACTGCTTCTTCATTTCTTTACCAAGGTTTGACATTGTAAAATGAATTTCATTATTTCTGAGGCATTAATCTGATTATGGTTTTGACAATAAGAAAAAAATAATTACTCTATTTATTAAAAACTGCAATGGATCATATGTTAGTGTATATGTAAATAATTTAGTTATAGCTACTATTCAGAGTCTATACCCAAATC
This sequence comes from Mastomys coucha, assembly GCF_008632895.1. NCBI lineage: Eukaryota > Metazoa > Chordata > Mammalia > Rodentia > Muridae > Mastomys > Mastomys coucha. Next base: position 55,952,659 of record NW_022196905.1, on the reverse strand, counting down.
TCCTTAATTTTGTTTGGTAAATATTTCCCTAAAGAAGCAACAACAGATCCAAGGGCAAGAGTCATTACTGATACAATAACTTAGGTTAAGTGACTCTGAAGTGGCCATGATTATAATGAGTAAGAGAAATGGAACAAAAGATGTTTCTTGGGAGCAAGGTATCTTGGAAAGTCTTAAGGAGTAAAAGAATGGGAGCCCATAAGAATGATAAAAGTCATTGATTTTAGAGGAAGTTCATGCTCTCAGTTATATAAATACTGGTCTTGAGTAGAAAATGGTATTGTTGGTAGGTTGCAAACTCGTCAACCACTCTGGAAATCAATCTGAAGGTTACTTAGAAAATTGAAAATAGATCTACCTGAAGACTCAGCTATACCACTCTTGGGCATATACCCAAAATACACCTTAATATACCACAAGGGCACATGTTCCACTATGTTCATAGTGGCCCAGCATTACCAGTCTTAGGAATATAGCCAAAAGATGTCCCACCAGGTCACAGGGGCACCTGTTCCACTATATTCATAGCAGCCTTATTTGTGATAGCCAGAAGCTGGAAACAACCTAGATGTTCCACTACAGAAGAATGGATACAGAAATTGTGGTTTGTTTACACAATGGAGTACTCCTCAGCTATTAAGAAAGAGGTCATCCTGAGTTTTACAGGCAAATGGATGGAACTAGAAAATATCATTCTGAGTGAGGTAACTCAGACCCAAAAGGACATGCTAATAAGTGGATGAATGTTATCCAAAACCCCCCCAAAAACAAAACAAACAAACAAACAAAAACAGAATACCCATACAGTCCACAGAACTCCAAAAGGTCAACAAGCTGAAGGACCCAAGTGAGGATGTCTAAGTCCCACTTGGGAGGGAGAAGAAAGCAATCACAAGTAGGGAGGGAGGGAGGGAGGGAGCGAGGGAGGGAGGGAGAGACCTGGGAGGGAAAGTGGACAGGGGAGCAGTTGGGGAAGGGGAGAGAGAAAGTTGATCTGTTATTGGGTGAGGGAAAAGGACTGAAGCCCTGAGCCAGCAGAAAGAATGGAAACAGACAACCTCATGAGATAGGTGGTTGAGGTGACCCTCCAGAATGCACCAGAGACCTGGGAGGTGAGAGACTCTCAGAACTCAAAGTGAGGGACCTTAGATGGAATGCCCGATGGTAGGAAGAGGGAACTTACAGAGCCCACCTCCAGCAGAAAGACAGGGAGGGCATCATGATGGAGGGAGGGCAATCCTACAGTCACAACTCTGACCCATAAGTGTTCCTGTGTGAAAAAATTACGGGGATGGAGATGGAGAGGACCCTGAGGAAAAGAAGGTCCAGGGAAAGGCCCAAAGTGGGATCCAACTCAAGGGAAGATCACAAGGCCTGACACTATTTCTGATGTTATAGAGTGCTCACAAAATGGACCTAGCATGACTGCCCCCTGAAACACCCACCAAACAGCTGAAAGAGTCAGATGCAGATATTTACACCGAACCAATGGACAGAAGCAGCTATCCCCTGTTGTTGAATTAGGGAAGGCTGAAAGAAGCTGGATCACCACCCAGACAGCATACACCAGTTGATATGAGGCCCCCAACACACATACAGTAGAGGACTTCCAATTCTGTGTTCATTCACAGGTGATACACCTAACTCTCAAGAGACTGGAGACCCTCGGGAGTTTAGAGGTCAGGTGGGTTGGAGGTTGGGGGATGGGGACATTCAGGTGGAGACAGGAGGATGGGGAGGAGGTATGGGATGTGAAACATTTGGAGATTGGACAAGGCAGAGGGAGGCAAATAAAATATAGAGTGTAAAAAAATGTAAAAATATGACAGTTCTTGCTGGCAAGGATGTAGGGTAAATGGGACATTAATCCATTCCTTCTGGGAATGCAAACCTCTGCATCCACTGAGAAAATTGGTGGGCAGTAGTAATGTAATTGCAAATAGAGCTGGCTTCAGATTCAGTTAGACCCCCTATCAAGTATATACCTAAAGACAATTCATCCTATTACATAGATACGGACGGGTTAAACCATGTTCATTGCTACTTCATTCACAATAGTCAGAAATGGGAAAGAACCTACTTATCTATCAATGGATAAAGAAACTGTACATTTTTACAATGGCTATTCCTCTGTTTTTTAAAACAAACAAACAAAACTAAAATCATAAAATTCACAGGATGAAATTCAAATGGATGGAGTTAGAAAAAATAATCCTGAAGAAGATAATACAGATATGCATTTGCTTGTATATGGATATAGTTAACTCTTCAATAAGCAGACCACAATCAATCTGTGTAACCATAAAGGCTAGGTGTGGTTAAGGAACTGGAGAGTGGAGAAATCCCTTGGAAGGAGAAATAGAATAGGTAGTACAGCTGGATGGATAGATGGAGGGAAGAGCAGGAATAATGCAACCAAATGGGAAGGAGAGGGAAGACCAGCATGAAGGAGGAAACAGAGGAGAGTTTGAAGTGGAAATTTCTGGTTTCTTTGGAGACTCCATTGTGTCATGTGATATTTTTCTGGTGTCTTATGAAGTGATGTTTTGCTGAGAACAGATATGTGGTATATTTCTGAAGCTGTCTTGAGAAAGGTCATATTGCTGGAGTGGATGCTTAAGAGAACATGTGATGTTTAAAAAGAATATAAATTAAGAGCCAAGATTTTAAGTTCTACTAAATACAAAACAAACAAACACAAAAAAGACTTTATATATTTATGTTGATTTAAGAAAATACTAAGCCGGGCGGTGGTGGCGCACGCCTTTAATCCCAGCACTTGGGAGGCAGAGGCAGGTGGATTTCTGAGTTCGAGGCCAGCCTGGTCTACAGAGTGAGTTCCAGGACAGCCAGGGCTACACAGAGAAACCCTGTCTCGAAAAACCAAAAAAAAAAAAAAAAAAAAAAAAAAAAAAAAAAAAAAAAAAAAAAAAAAAAAAAAAAAAAAAATACTAGTAGTGATGTATTATTTTGAAATATACAGTTAATATGTTTGGAAAAAAAAAGAAAATACTAGTAGTGATGTATTATTTTGAAATATACAGTTAATATGTTTGGAGTTATTTAAAATTTGTATTGAGAAAAATGTATGTATTTTCAGTATTGCTATAGACGAGCACCTACATAAGACTGTTAAATTGATTGTTGTTTTATATCAAACAACTTTTATAATGCTCATTTTTATTGTTAGAATATTTTATAAATTTTAAAGAATATGACAAAAAAAGATATTGTAGGTATTGAAGGGGGGTCTCTGGGAGGCGTTGGAGTACAAAAGGGAAACAAGAATGTGGTGCAATTCTATTTACTTAAAATATGTTTTTAAATGTTAACAAATTCAGATGAATTGAAATCATGTAATTTTTCTTATCATAATACAACAAAAGTTAAAATTAACAGCCCCTTAGGACAAACAACAATATGAACTAACTAGTACCCTCAGCGCTCCCAGGGACTCAACCACCAACCAAGGACTATACATGGTGGGACTGATTGTTCTGGCAGCATGTGTATAGTAGAGGATGCCCAAGTCAGTCATCAACGGGAGGAGAGGCCCTTGGCTCTGTGAAGGTTCTGTGCTCCAGTGTAGGGGAATACCAGGGCCAATAAGTGGGAGAGGGTGGGATGGCAAGCATGGGGAGGGGGGAGGCAACAGGGGTTTGTTCTTGATGTTTTTGTTTGTTTGTTTGTTGGAGGGGAACTGGGAAAGGAGAAATCATATGACATGTAAATAAAGTATCTAATAAAAAGAAAAAATAATAATAATAAAATAAAAAGAATATAAATATAACCTCACAGATAGTGAGAAGATGCTCTTGCATTGGTTTGCCTTGCAACGTTTCACAGGTCTTCCCTGATCTTCTCTTGAAGTTACTTTGTAGAGGGAAATGCAACAAAGAATTTCTTGTGGTATTCCAGCTGCTTCTTGCCACTTCCTCAGACTTGTGCCAATTAGGCAGAGCCTGGCAGTTTCTTCTCGATTGAGCCACTGCTAATGATTCATCTTTGGTGTTTGCCAACTGGACTTGACTGGCACTACTGATTCATGTTTAGGGCTTTTGACTGGACAACTGATACCTTGGCAATGAAGATTTGCATCTCCCCAAAGAACTACTTCTAAACAGGTTCACATCTCCCCATGTCCTAATAATCATTTTTCTCCCCTACCTTAAATCAGTGAACTAGAAGGGAGGCTGAAGAATTAAAGAACCCTTATTAAAGCAGATTTTGCAAAAATGCATAGCTAAAATTAAGGCCACTGAAGTTTTATAGAAAATAAAAAATGAATACAGTAGAAGCAATGTGTGTGTATGTGAGTGTATGTGTGAATAAAAGAAAAGAATCTAAACAGAATCACCAAATAATTAAGGAGATAAAGCCCCAATGAAACATCTTTCACCACCAAATAAAATTCCCCTGCCAGAAAATGGATTATATATTGTTGAGTTGTTGGCAAATGGGACTTACTTCATGGAAACCCCCAGCAATCCAGGTTATTGCTAAAGCTATTGTTTGCTCTCCACAAATTGATAGTAAGGCTGAAGATAACATCTACCCACCCCATTTAACACAGAGAAGCCAACCTTCTGCCTCTCTAGAAACTTCATCTCCATTTGCTACTGTTCATGGCCCTAAGGAGCATTCTGCATGCTATCGGAGGAAAATGATAAACACATACCCAACTACAAACCTGATATTTGAAATGGAAACCTGCCTGCAAGATAGACTGATGCATAAGTGGTACAAAGGCTGTAGGGATAACTAGCCACTATTGAATTGGACTTAAGACCCTTGCCATATGATGGAATTCATGCAGGCACTGTACAGATGTCCAAGAACCTGAGACTATACAGACCAGTGACCCAAGGGAAAAAATGTTAATGTTCTAATAAAGAAACATAACAATATAATGTCTGCTGTACTCACAGATCAGTATCTCAGTGTCAGAAACTCCCTTCTTTGGTGGATGGGAAGAAATAGAGAACCACAAAATGACAATGTGTAAAGAGTGAGAAATTTGGAACACTCATTTCTAAATAGGGTTTATTCATCAAATCCCTCCCGTCCGGGCTTAGAGAAGTCTGTGAAAGATTGGAATAGCCTGTGGGAATGCAGAGTAACAAGGAAAGAAGGCCTTGTAGATACAGCAGGACTGATGCACATATGAAGTTACAGAGGCTGTGGCAACCTGCACAATACCTGCATTGGTCTAAGCCAAATCTGAATGTTGAGAGAGGATGTGGACACAGCACCCATACCTGACCCAGAAGTTACCTTTAATTGATTACTGCGTGTGAAGGAAAAATAAATCTCACAGGGTACATAAGCCACACTGAAGGTCAGGACCAATGTCCAGCAGGTTATGGGCAACACAGAACGAGCTCAATCTTTTTTTTTTTTTTTGGAGGGCTTTGTGTTTTTTTGTTGTTGTTTCTTTGTGTGTTTATATTTGTTTTTTTTTCTCATAATTCTTTATCCAGGCTTTTCTTTTTCCTATAGATCATGTACTTATATGTTACGGTTTTCAGTTTTGTTTTTATGGGGTTTCTGTTCATAAAATTGTGTGTGTGTTTACATGTGTGTGTGTGTGTGTGTGTGTGTGTGTGTGTGTGTGTGTGTGTGTGTGTTTCTTGTGCTTTCTCTTTGGTCTTGTTTTTTCTTGTTTGTTTATTCTGTTCTCTTCTGGCTCATTTTTGTTTTATCTTATTTTACAATTCTAAATGTCTCTTTGTTTTCTAATAATAGCAAGCCAGAAAGGAGTAGATTTAGGTCAATGGGGAGGTGGGGAGGATCTGGTAGAGGATGAAGGGGTTAAACTATAACCACAATATACTGGATGAAAAACAAATCTATTCCTGTTTGTTTGTTTGTTTGTTTTTCGGGACAGGGTTTCTCTGTGTAGCCCTGGCTGTCCTGGAACTCACTCTGTAGACCAGGCTTGCCTCAAACTCAGAAATCCACCTGCTTCTGCCTCCCAAGTGCTGGGATTAAAGGTGTGGGCCACCACTGCCGGGCTCTATTCCATTTTTTTAAAAAGAAAAAAAAATGTTTGAAGATTTACAAACTACATTCTGAAAAAATTACCTTTTCGTTTTCTTAATCTACATTTTTTCAGAATTTCCACTAATAAAGACATGTTGGTGATAAACATTTAGGTTTAGATACCAGGAAATTTATAGCTCTATAGTGATTTGAATTTGAATTTTGTTGATGGCTATTTTCCCATAGGAGATTAAGACATTACAGTACTGTCTTCTATGTGGATCTTGATATAGATGGAAATGACTTACCTCAGATAGTTTTCTGTAGGTGTTTCCTTCCATGATTTTTTAAACCTTTCCATTAACTTCTTAAATGCTGTGTGTATTTATGTGATTATCCTCATTAAACAACACTGTCTAAGTGTTAACCTGTGCTCGCCCATGGTACCAGATTACAGGTACCTCCTCATCTTTTTGTCAAGAGTCTTGGCATTTGTGAAGTAACCTAGAAGCCTAGATTGGAAGGAATTTGTTTCTTTTCAGAATATTAAGCTTTACTTCTTTAAATACACAAGGATGAGAAACACTATCAAAATATTATTCTCTGGTAAAGTCTGATTATGCTACAGTGTTTGAGACTCATGTCTCACATTCATTGTGAAACCAGTTGCTCATATTAGTTAGCTTCAGGCACTAACTTTTGTCCTAATCCATTAATCCATCCTGCTAGCTGACTTAAATTATGGGGCTCCAACTGGTAGCAAGAAAAGTTATAGTCTCCGGAGTCTTGGATCTATCTGCCTTGTTCTTCAGTGCTGGGAACCATAGGGCTAGTCATTATTCACTGACTAGCTTGTTCAAAAATTGTTTGCTTAAAAACTTTGAGAATAGGAGTTACCATGAGTTTATATCTTAAAACTTTATATTAAACAGATGATTTAATTTATTATTTTAAGTTTTCATGAGATATTATATTTTTCTATATAGAACTAAATTTAAAGCTAATCAAATATATATGTGTATTTACATACATATACATATATATATATACATATATTCTGTCTGGGATTTTTGGGGGGGTTGGGTTATTTATATTTTTATCTTAATTATAGATATAATTTTTATGGACTCTATCTCATGGGACCAACTCATCATCCTTTATTTTACCTGATGATCTTACTTCTGTATCATGTCATTCTGACACAATTTACCCATTAGTTTCTCAATATCAAATTTAACTCTATGTATTTTTAATCAATTATCCAAAAAATATAAAATATTCTTACTGTCTATAATTTTACTTTAAAATTGGGAAAATGAATGATTTTATTTTGTTTCACTAGTGATTATTTGTGTGAATTATTATCTGCATATAAACCTTGTACTTTCTTGCTGTGTGAAAGTATTTCAATGTTTCTGTAGGTTCCTAAAGACATAAGTAATATTTAACATTCAAATACAATTTCATGGTTGATTGTTAAGAGAAGGTACAATTCTGTTGCTACCATGTTTCTTTGGAAAAATGCTTATAATATTGAATAATTCTGCAAATAAAAATTCATGACTTGACTTTTAAAAAAAATTCAATTTTCTTAAAAGCCAAGTCACTGACCTTTATATCAGAATATTTAACCCTATAATATAACATTTTATTTTTATTATTATATTTTTCATTATTAAAACCAACATGCCAGATTTCCCCTCCCACAAGTCCCTTCAGATCCTTTCTTTCTCCCTCCCAACTTTTAGTTCTTTCTTAAAAAAGAAACAAAAACACAATACAACAAAACTCTCCTCGAACAAGAAACCTTTAAACTACATTGAAAAATTGGGGGGAAAATCCTCAAAACACCAAATAAATGCACACACAGACAAACTGAGCAGTCTAATTATATATTGGTCAACTATTCTTGAACATGAGACTTGTTCTGGAGTGGTTGATATACCCAGTGCCGGTCTATTGGAGAAAACTGATTTTCACTCTCCCAGAAGGTGTAAGTAAAAGTCCACTTGTTAACTTTTAGCTTAATGTCTAGGTTTCCATTCTTTTCTTTATATAAAAAAATACAATAAAATAAAGTGCAATAAGTCAAACTATCACACTGAAGTTGACCAAGACAAGCCAACAGAAGGAAAAGAGACCAAGAGAAGGCAGTAGAAATAAAGATCAACTTATTCACACACTCAAGAGTCCCATAAAAACACTAAACTGGAAGCCATATTATATTCACTGTGGGCCTGGTGAAGATCCATTCAATCAATGTACATGCTACTTCAGTCTCTGTGAGCTCATATGAGCTATGCTCACATAGATTTACAAGGCCTTCTTTTCTTGGTGTCCTCTATCCCTTCTGTTTCTTAAGTTCTCTCTGCCTCCTCTATCTGGAGTTCCCCCAAGTTGTAAGGGGAGGGATTTGTTGAAGACATCTCACTTAGGAAGGACTGAATGTCCCAAGGTTTCTCATTCTCTGTATAATTAAACATAATATTTCAATTTACTGAGATGTTAGTGAACTCATTCTCTGACTGACAGAGGGTAGATCAGAAAGCAATACAGATGTTGCTGAAATTGACTTCAGTGTAGAAAACATGGAACTCAGTTCTAGAAAACTCTAAAACTGTTGTAAGTCCAATGTTTCTGCAAAAACAGCAAAGCCCAATTACTCTGTTTTTTTCAGATAGGGTTTAATGCATACATACATGCATACATGCACACACATATATGTATATACATATATGTGTGTGCATGTATAAAATATATATTATATACAATATACTATATGCTTATATTTTTTCCTAACTTGTTTTCTTAATATCCAGAAACAGTCTAATGAAGTACTTCTTAAAATAGTATTTATATTTATTCTGAAAATTTTACATATTGTATAGAATATATTTAAATTATATCTGCAGCTTCCTTCTCCACTCTAACTTCTCCTTGGTCTCCCAACGTATTTTCCTTCCAATTAAGTTTCAATTTACAACCCACTGAGTGCATCTAGTGCTACCCACCTGTGCTAGTGACACTTTTGTTTTTAATCTTAATATAATTACATAAAATAACTTCATCTGAAAACTGTAAGCAATGCTAAGGTGCTTGTGACCATGATAAAATTTCTCCCATCTCAGAATCTTCTAATTTACTTAGTTAAGATTCCTTTAGCAGTTCAGGTTCTTGGAAAAAAAATTTTTTTCTTTTTTTTTCTTTTACTAGATATTTTCTTTATTTACATGTCATATTTCTCAGTTTCCCCTCCAAAAACAAAAAGCAACAACAAGAACAAACCCCTGTTCCCTCCCCCCTTCCCTCTGCTCGCCACCCCACCCTCTCCCACTTACTGGCCCTGGCATTCCCCTACACTGGGGCATAGGACCTTCACAGGGCCAAGGTCCTCTCCTCCCATTGATGACCAACTTGACCATCCCCTGCTATACATATGCTGCTGGAGCCATTCGTCCCACCATGTGTACTCCTTGGTTGGTGGTTGAGACCCTGGGAGCTCTGAGGGTACTAGTTAGTTCATATTGTTGTTCGTCCTAAGGGCCTGCAAACCCTTCAGCTCCTTTGGTCCTTTCTCCAGCTCCTTCATTTGGGGACCCTGTACTCAGTTCAATGGATGGCTGTGAGCCTCTACTTCTGTATTAGTCAGGTACTGTCAGAGCCTCTCAGGACACAGCTATATCAGGCTGGATTGTCCTTCCTTAATGTGGACACTTCATTCCTTCTTAAAAGGGGGAACAAAATACCCATGGAAGGAGTTACAGAGACTAACTATGGAAAAAATATATTTTAAAAATCATTTTTAGCATGGTAGGGAGTAGGCAAGGAATGTCTCAAACAGAGAGAAAGTGATGCTTTTGATAAACCAGCTCTTACAGTAGCACATTCACAGTTCCTCCCTCTAACCTATTTAATGTGGTGGAAGAGCAAATGTTGCGACACTTTTTTTTTTTTAACTAGAAATGGCATGACAATATGTCATGAGTTCACAGGGTCTTTTTTTTTAAGGAAGTTCAGTCTCAGGAGAAGTTAGGTCAGGATTGCTTATGTAAGCCTGCGACTGAGGTATTACTCAGAACCCCAGCCTTAGGTAGACGCCAGCTCTGTGACTGGGGCCCTGACTGTATTCAAAGCAAAACCGCCAAACATGTGGGAGAATTACAAGGCCATCACAACCCAAGATGACGAAAAACAACCAAATGTCACATAGACAGCCATCTGGGTAATTTCAGAAGCACATGTTCTGGCACCAAGCACTCTAACCACTTCCTTCCACTTAAAAACTCATTTTGTTTTAAAGGTGCTTTCTTTCTTCCAGCATGCAAATGCGTGTAATGTCAACAGAATGTTCTGGAACATTTCTGAAAAGAGTTGCTTCAGGCACAGCTTAGAAATGATTTACTGGAATTGATTGTATTAGGAGGCCTCAAATTTTCACCTGTATTGCTGACATGGTCGTTTTCAGAAGGATTTCTTGGTTACCAAAGACCATTATGACCAGCCAGATCATTTTTCAAACCTCAACTCAACTTCCTACCCACCATATGAATAGTATACATGATGCTTTTCATCGATGGCATCATGGAGTCTAGATATTTACTATTTTCATTACTTTAGCTGATGCTTTCCCAGGACTGTAGTCAAAGAGGCTTCTTGTCTTGTGTTTCTTCTCTGTCCTGAAGGTAATTCACTGTTGGTCTTCTGTAACTTTTCTACTTTAACACACGTCACCAATTTTGTTTATTCTCTGATGCTAATTCGTTTCTTTCCTTAACATGTCTCACTTTCTCCTCATTTTATTATCTATAATGTAAGCTGTATTTATTAATACATTTGTTGCATCTAACTATGCCAAGCATTGTTCCACATCCTTCTTACTGAAAAATGAAGGAACAGAACGGAGTTCCCCTGCAGTCACAGAGCTTACTTAAATTCTTGCCATGTCAATGTTTCTACAATATAGCTAACACTTGAGGCCCCAGGGCTTTAGAGGGAAACACAGTTAAATCAAAGAAGAAGGCTCTAGAGTGCTGGGTTAAGAATCCAGAAATATATTTGCTATTAATTAGATTCGAGAATGTAGAACTTGACCATAAGATGAAGATTGAGTTATTGACATATAGGTAGATGTTAGGAGGACCATTCAGGACAGAGAAATCATTTAACACAGACTTAAATTGGAAGCCAGGGTAGAGTACCCTACAAGCAGGGACAGGCTAACTGTGGGATTGTAGCTGAACAAGTGAAGAGGATGAGATACAAAGGCCTGGAATCAATAGCCAAGCAGGCTATGTAGAGACTTTACAGTAGCTTTCCCTTATGAGTGCTGTGTATTTTCTGGATTCAGCATCCTTTAATCTCCATGGTATCATGGTCAGTTGTAGTTAAAATTATTAATTAGGAATACCAGAGATAATAGATAAATCTTATAGAACTTTTTAATAGTAAATTATCAGTTGTTCCATTTTATTGTTAGTTGTGCTTATTTATACCTTACTCTGTCTAATTTATAAACTAAACTTTCTCATAGCTATGGATACCTTAAAAATGTTATTTACTTAGGTTTCAATAATTTCTAGCACCCACGAGGAATCACAGTGTGTTGGTTTGAACATGCTTGGCCCACACTATTAGGAGGTGTGGCCTTGTTAGAGGAAGTGTGTCACTGTCAGGGTGGGCAATGAGACTAGCCTCCTAACCATGTGAGAGCCAGTCTTCTCCTAGCAGCCTTCACTTTGTGGATTCAACATGATTATAGGAATTTGCTAGCTGTGAATACATATAAACACAATTCCTAATTTAGGGAAATAGCTACACAGTACGTTTTGGCTTTTAGGACTGTATAAGTCGGAGTTCTCTAGAGTCACAGAATTTATGGAATGTTTCTATATATTAAGGGAATTTATTATAATGACTTACAGTCTTTAATCCAACTAACCCAACAATGAGCAGCTGTAAATGAGAAGTCCAAGAATCTAGTAGTTGCTCAGTGCCACTTAGCTAGCTGTTTCAGCTGGTCTTCTGTATAAGCTGGAATCCTAAAGTAGGTTCCAACAGATGTGTTGACAATTAAGTGTAAGCAGTCAAAGAAGACTGAGTCTTCCTTCTTCCAATGTCATTATGTAAACCTCCAGCAGAAGGTGTGTCCCCAGATTAAAGGTGTGCACCACCATGCCTGGATTTGGGACTTGCTTTGTCTCAGGCTGGCCTTGAACTCAGAGATCTACTTGTCTTAGTCTCCTGGGATTAAAACTATCTTCCACCTTGCCTGAGCCTAAGTTTTTCATGGTCATTATGCCTCAAGATCTCCATGTTAAGATCTGGGTCAGAAGCCTGAGCTTTCCAGTTTCAAGATCTGGATCACAGGTGTGCCCTCCATTTCTGAATTACACTCAATTCCAGATATAGTCAAGTTGACAACCAGGAATAGCCATCACACTTGGAACATATTTCCTGCACATGAACGGAGCCTTTTCTCTGAAAAAAAAACAGAATCATGTTGCAGTGTTTGCAACAGATATGTGATTTGACGGATGCTTTGAAAGATGCCTTGCCTTCTAAATCAATGGTTGTCAATCTTCCTAATACTGTAACCCTTTATTATAGTTCTTCATGTCATGGTGACCCCAAACAATAAAATTATTTTCCATTTTGCTGCTACTTCATAACTATAATTTTGATACTGTTATGAATTGTAATGTAAATACCTGATATGCAGGATATGTGACCCCTGTGAAAAGGTTGTTCAACGCCCAAAGGTATCATGACTGACAGCTTGAGAACTGCTGCTCTAAATGAAGGATGGGCATAGAAAGGCCAGCCAAGCTTTAGACTGTGATCACTATTCTTTCTCGTCATCTTAGATGGATTTGTGATTGCTGGAAAACACACCTCTAGTGTCTACAAGGGTGTGTACAGTGACATTAGACTGAGAATGGAAAACTCACTCAGAACGGGGGCTGCAAAATCCCATGGGATAGAGGGTCCAGACTAAATTAAAATGTAAAAAGGAAAAGGAACATCGGGTCCAATAGTTGTTTCTCTCTGATTCCTGAAGTATTTAAATAGTAAAACACCCCAATGCTGTACCAATAAACCACCCTTGTCACCAAACCTTCCTGTCCTCATGGACTTTCACCTTTATCCGAGCCAGAATAAATCCTTCCTTCCTTAGCTTGTTTCTCATAAGTTCCCAGTGACAAAAAAAAGTACATATTATGCAATTTATACAGGAGCATTATTGTACATTAGACTCTTGGCATACCAAACAGTTTCTAAAGGAGTTAATCTCTGAATAAGCAAAATGTAGAGGTCGAAGGGTGTCAGGTATTCTCTCAAACAGGAAACAAATAAGTATAAGTTACAGCTGATCTTCACTTTGAGGAACCTCAGTCTACATTAGCATTTTACTCTGTGATTGCTTGTGTGCAAATATATGTGACTGCATACACACAGAGCACATAGTGATGGTTTAATGACACACTGTGTCTTTGACATGCTTATTGTTCAAATATTCTCAAAGTCCTAAACTCATGGTTATAAAAATATATTCAGACTACAACCCTGTCACAATCACCTAGTTCTCAGGACCTTCCCAACATACTACGGTAGACTTGCTTGTTATAAAGGTTTAATGTTAGCATGTCTTAAGCTAGGATCATGGCAGAGGAGAAAGTGTTCAAAAAGTTTGTTCTAAGTAGTGCTTAACATTATTAACTTCTTGTACTTATGGAAATTAAGCCACAGCATTTATTTTGTTAAAAGCATTTACTATTTGCGTTCTGTGGGTACTTCTATTTACTGACAAGTGAAACATTTCAATTCTGCTTAGCTGAGCTGGGCTGTTTTTAATTCTAAACTTTGTGGAAGAAGTCTGTTCTCACAAAACAAAGGTCATGGTTTCAATTCCCATTTAGGTATTCACTGGCTGTAAAAGAGGAAAAACACTTCCGCAGCCACAGATTCTTTCTCAGCCCCGTGGAACTTATTTGAAAAAGTTTTGTGTAAAAGTTATGGCCAAGAGTGTGAATCTGGAAAGCCCGGTACAAACCCATCTGGGAAGAAAGGAAAGTACAGATGGCATATTGATAGTCAATTTGTCTACGAAAAGCAGCAGACATTTAAGATGTTCTATCTTTAAAGTGATGATGTAGTTTCAAGATGATAAGTTTCAAGGTTGAATACTTTTAAGACTTGTGGAAATGACCTCATTGATCTAGTTATTCATAAAACACTTTCTGAACTTCCGTATTTATCAGGCATTGTATGGCAAAGTTGAGTAGAAAAATATGTTCATCTATATTGTCAACTGTGCCTTCCCAACTGGAGAAACAATGCTCTCAGTAAGAGATTTCTTCTTCTGAATGAGGCCAAAAGAGTAGAAGGAGGGGAATAAGAAAGAAGGAAATATGGAGTACGGAGAAAAGGAGATGGAATGAAGGGAGGAAGAAAGGATAGAAGAAAGGAAAGAAGGAAGGAAGGAAAGGAAAAGAAAGGATGGAGGAAGAAAGAGAAAAATGGAGGAAGGGAGGGGATGGAGAGAGGGAAGAAGAGAGATTTAGAAATATTCTGTAGGCTCTTTTGCACATGCTTACAATCAACTTTATAGTGTCAGGCATTTAGTCTTTCCTATGCAGTGGACTTGATATAAAATCACAGAGCATTTGGTTGATTATCTCCAAAATAGTAGGTGTAATGGAACTATTTAATAAGTAGGCATCTTGCATGTCATGTCACTATTACATCAAACATGGTGTATAGGTGAGTGAGGGCACAGATGAGTTTACTTTCCCCAAAACTTGAATAGCACCTTCCAGTACTTTGAACTCTAGCTGAGAGAGATGGGGGATAGAGAGAAAGATCCAAGCTGGTTCAGTTGCATATTAATCTTTATGTCATGTAAACAAACCATGCAGTGTCTTCTTGACAGAGTCTTATCATTTTGTTCTGGTGGGCAACCAAGAGCAAAGAGGAAAAAATGCATTGTTTGGAGCTTCTGGGACCTTTCTGGTCAACAACTCATAGGGAAGTATTTTGCATCTAATGTGGGTTTTGCTTGAAAGCCCATGGCTCCTTGGAGCAGAATAGTGATATTCATATACTATGTATTAGTCTTATTTTCATACTTCCTAACACTTCCAGAATAGCCACCCATATAGGAAATGTACCTCCATTCCAACCTCTTTTAAACACATTTTTTAAAGATATAAAGCAATAGGATTTTTGCATGCTTTTACATGTATTTTTAGCTTTTGGTAGCCCTCCCAACCCCATCAATTTCCCAATCCTATCTAGGTGGATTTTTTCATGCTAAAGCTGTGTATACTTTGTTATTTATTATTCATTTTATATTTATTATTCCCTGCCTTAGTGTTTTTCTCCCAATACCCCTTTCTTGATTCCTAGTAGATAATTATATTTATACCTATAACTAGTTCTGCTTTCAGTACCTAACAGAGATGTACGCTTTTGAAGAGGGTGCCAATTAATGCAAGACTCATATTTGTTCAAATGACTGAGAATAAGTGACAGATGAGTGTATATATATATATATATATATATATATATATATATGAATCAGCATTTTAGAAAATAATTTAATCTTCACCTATTTAAACACACACATGTACATACAAAATACACAAGCAGATATGCAATGAATCTGTATTAGTATTTCTCAGGCATTGGTAATCCCTCAATAAAATGTCAAAATAATTTCCACAGAAGGTAATAAAAACAGCGAGGTTGAAATGTATTTAAAATCATCTGTTGAGAAACAATAAGCAAGGCATTGCAGTGGAATATGGTAGCTACAACAACAGATGAAGTGTGCAATCTGTGGCTGTGTATGGCAGCAACACTGAGGTTGGAATAGAGTGAAGTTGGGACAGCTTCCTGGGAAATGTCACACTGAGGCAGAGACACAAGAGGTGGCCAACAGGAGCAGGCAGATGAGTGAACAGTGTGTGTCAGAGTCAAAGCAGAAAAATAGCTCATGACACAATTATGGTGATCAGATATAAACTTTCACGGAGGAAATCTGTATAAACTCGCAGTTAGCTAGCTTGAATAATTCACGTAATTATTTCAAGAATCAGACAGACCACAGAGGAAATAGAGATAAAGGAAGGTTGAGCCTATGTCATGTGCTTTTTTATATAAAGTTTCTTTTTCTGTGTATATGATCTCTCTTAGAATTGTCTGATACCATGGAAATAAACTCTTGAGCCTTTCTGCTAGGAAGGTCTACTGTGCTCTGATTTGTCTCCTAATCACGCCAACGCTGTAGAACAGCAACCCAGCTTTCTGGGGAAAAAATGTACTCAACTAAGCAACCTACAGAGCATCCCTGATATGTATTCTCCACTCCAAATCTTTATATATTCACCAGATCAGCTCCTCAGCCTGACAGGCAAGGCCTTGCATGCTAAAATACTAGTCTGATAACATCACAGAACCCCATGCAGCCCAGAGTTGTGAGCCTCAGGGAAGTTTATTGTGGGTGGATATGAAGCACCCCTCATGTGTAGTCAGGCACATTTAATGCCTAGACTATGCCAGGCTCATCATTTAAGACAAGACATGTCCAGAACAGACTAGATCTAAATACAACAAAATGAAACCAAAGAGGATTATAGGTTAAATAATGACTAGTACATGGGGGAATAAAAAGACCAAATAACATGTGAACAGAGACTTGAACATTAGAGTAGCATCTACAGAAGCACATTCAAATCCTTCCTTTTAGGCAATTGAAATAACTAATGTGTGAGGGGATGGCTATGCTAATTGTCGCAGCTTGATCATTCCATGTTATATAGACAGAAAAACTTTTACTTAATAAATATATGTTTATCTTGGTTACTGCCAATGGTGATTGAACCCAGAACCTCACAATGCTGAACACATGTCTATCACTCAGTTATACCCTAGACAATATACGTACAATTATTGTGTCCATTAACATCAAAACAAGAGCTAGAGACACTGCTCAGTAAAGAAAAAGAGAACCAACTTCTGCAGCTTTTCATAACACACACACACACACACACACACACACACACACACACGTAGTGATTGAAGGGAAATCATGAATAAATGTAGAGACAAACTGCAGACGTACAAATGGAAGTGAATGTTCCTTTAGATGACTATACTGTCCTGAACGTAGCTCAGATTTTTGCCATCAGTGGTTGAATAGCATGTGCCTCCCTGCTCAGCACCCCAGTACCTCCTTTAAGCCATCAGGTAAAGGCTCCCAGGGCTCATCGCTTGCTCCTCTGCACTAAGGCTGCTTTCATTTGGCTGGTGCCCATGGGTGTGCTGTTCACTAACTTTTCCCAGTAGTTTGCCTGTTTTTTCAACTTCTACAACTTCCAGAGAGAATCTAGATACCTGCACCTTTCTTCTGTTTACTGGGCTAAGAATAGAAGTTTTATCTGCTTAGGAAGCAACCATGCAGAGGTTGCTGGACACCCACCCTGGGAATAAATTTCCTGTGTGGGATTCCCTCGTCTGCACTTAGCCCTAGGATCTTGGAAAACAGGACTGAACCTGCTCTGTCTCCACTCCCAGTAACATAAGAACAATGGCATTGCATCATGAGCTTCTATGAGGATTTAATGACACAATGCATGTAAAAGCACTTAAAAAGATTTTTGTGTTTTGGAAGTTATGTTAATGGCCTTAATTGAAATGTGGATTTCTGCTAAGGTATTTATATCTCTCACCCCAATAAAATGCATTCCATTTTCTTGCTGTAAGCCAGATTTTTCTTCATGTCTAATGGTTACATTCCAATGAACAGAAAAAAAGAGTAATGTAATCAGTACAAAATAGCTACTGTTTTTACCTCCGGAGATGCTATTTTAACCTCTGAACAACTATTAATGCATTATTTTAGAATTTATCTAATCAGATCTAATCTTATAATGCAGTTTTATATACATGTTTTACATAATCCATTAGGAAATTTTACATACATTCATTTAGGAAAGTATTATTCCATAGAAATAGAATTTTAGGTACATATTACCATTGATTTGTATAACATTATTTAACCTGATCAAATGAACAAAATATTAGAAATATGCCATTTCATCATAATAAACAAATTATGATTCATTAATATATCTTTAGTGACACAAGATTTCTCTTTTATGGCTTAGTCATATGTGGATAGTAGACACTACTCTTGATATCATAGTTTCTGACTACATTTCACTTATGTAGTTCAGGATTTATAAGAACACACAACAGAGCACATCCTTTTTCAGAAGTACAATTTATGTTTGTTAATAATGGATAGTACAAAATCCAGCTGTGATGCTTCACACCTATACTCCTAGTACTCGGCATTTAAGAAAAAGGGATTTAGAGTTCAAGGTCATCCTCAGCTACATAGGAGTTTATGAATAATGGGCTACACAAGACACCTAAAAAAACATACAAAATCTGTAAGCAGAAAACATGTTTCTGAGTTTGAAAACACAAAAGGTAAAAACAGAAAAAAAATATTTAGCTTTCTTTAAAAGTAAAAAAACTGTTTTCTTGCAAGAGAGTAATAACATGATATTTCAGCATTATTTTACATTATTAAGGTAGGTTAGCTATTCTCATACATGGGAATGTACTTATACAATAATAAAATGTGAAGATGTTTTTATGTGTTTGATTTTTCTAGAAAATAATTTAATCTGATTTTCTGACATAAGACAGATTATTAGATATGAATAACTTGTAAAATAACATGCTGGAACTAAAACTATCGGTTTTACTGAAATTATTTTGATGTTATTGCCATGTTCAGAATGATCTGTCCTTCATGTATAGTCTGAAATACACTCAGTGTTTTCATAAATGATGTCTCAGTAACTTAGATGATGTCTCAGAAGATGAATGGCATTGTGAACACATTCATTAACAAAATGTTATAAAGAACAGATCAATGTACATAGCTCTAGTTAGAAAACCTAACATTAACAATAGCAGAAACCCTGATACATATTCTATCACTTTAGAACTGATCCTATCTACCCCTTCTTTATCAAATCTGTCATTGTTATATCTGTCCTTCTATATCCATTTATTTGCAGAACTCATTGTTAATAGGAAATTACAAAGAAACAACAAAAGCTGTTACATAGATTACTAACTTACCTTTGGCAATTTCAATGGTAATTTGCAAACTGGAAGCTGATAAAAATGTTCATGAAGTGTTTGATCCAAATTGGGGACAATCTTCTCTCTGGGTACTTTGTAGACTGTAATGGTACCTTTATAATGAGGACAACTATAATTCCCAAATTCATCCACCTCTTTGATGTGGAGTTCTAGCCTGGGTTTTCTTTGCAGGTGAAAAATGAGCTTGTAGTCTTTCCCATAATCCTTCCCATTGCCTAAAAAGGAGATACATTTGTCACCAATAAAATAGTTAGTTCGCTTTAATTTTCTAAAATCTAAGTGACATGTAAGTGTCTTGCATGTTATCATTGCTTGTGAACATATAACCTAACAGCCATAGCAGGTTACTGTATATTACTAAAAGGACTTCTCTTCTGTTGTGGGCCAAGTTTTTCTGCAAGCTTCCACATTTAAGTTTTCCCTTTTTTTTTCCTCTTCAGCATTTTCTAATACTAAAATTTTGGAAACATTCATTTTCCAGTATTTAGAAAGTTATCTTCACTCTCCAAGAATGATCTTTCCCCGTTCTCTTTGCTGTTCCTACCACAATTTGCTCTGACATGGCCTTGGATAGGATATTCTAGTGTTCCATTCTCCTGTGATGTGTGGCTGTTTAATTATACATTAAAATTAAATTCAAGGCCACTAAAAAATCAACTTCTGGGCCTCCTAGATGGTTGAGCAGGCAAAGGTGTTTGCAACCAAGCCTAAATATTTTATGTCAATCCCCAGATTCCACATGGTAGAAAGAGAGATTAAATCCCTACAAGTTGTCCTCTGATATCCACATAAACTCATTGGCGTGCAGGCACACGCATGCACACACACACAAACACTCTAAATGTTTTAAATATGTTTTAATAATTCAACTTCTCAGTCACTCTGCACGTACTTACCATGCTTGATGGCTACCACGTAAATCTCATGGTTTTCTTAGTTTCTTTCTTTTTTGTTTGTTTGTTTGTTTTGTTTTGTGGTTTGTTTGTTTGTTTGTTTGAGACAAGGTTTCTCTGTGTAGCCTTGGCTCTCCTAGAACTCACTCTGTAGACTAGGTTTGCCTGGAGTTCACAGGGATACCCCTGCCTCTGTCTCCTAAATGTGGGAATTAAAGGTGTGCACCACCACTGCCTGGCTAGTGGAATTCTTAATAAAGAGCACAGAAATAAAAGATTTCCCAACTTATAGAAAAAGGCAGTGCTGTTGTAGAACTTCCAAGTGAAATCGTTACTGGATTTCTTAAAATTATTAAGGAAATATGGTGGATGCTCTTAAAGCAAAGGCATAGATAAGTCTTGTCATTGAAAACAAAGAAATTCTGTGAACAAAAATTTCACCTCTGTAGGTTGTAGATCCTACTATTGCAATAGTAAAGAGGGTCTTACTGCTTCCTCTGAGAGCATATGTCTGCATTAGAGCAGCACATCTTTAGGAAGCTGTGATGGAGCAGCTGAGCTTGTATGTTTGAATTGTAAAGTATAGAGCCAACTTCAGCCTCCACTATTCGTCAGTATGGTAATGTCTGTTCAGTGTTGACGCTCAGAGAACTTTTAGGCCCTGCTCTTCCTCATGTTTAAAGAAGGAGAAATAACACTTGCTTTTCAATATTACCTTAAAAATGACCTGACATAATATGAATAATATAATTGCTCACAGACGTGGCATATATCAAATGCTGGATAAATGACAGCACAATAGTAAAGGAAAAAATAATTAGATTCTTTTGCTATTCTGCATCTGTATGCAAACAAAACTTATTAGACTCGCAGTGAAACATCAAATGGAAGTTCTACTCTCCAGGAATCCACGAAGCATAAGACCCTTAGCTATCTCTTACACAATGAATGCTTTATATTTCACCCAGAGGGAAGAATTCAGTGAAAGATGTAGAAGACATTGCTGTTTCCCTTCTATGGCTACTAAAAGGCATTTTGATAAATTTCTAAACTACAGTTAAAAGCAGGAATAGAATGGTTCTCAGTTACAGAAAGGACTCAGGCAGACTCCCTTCTGTAAGGTTGCATTTTGGCAATCTGGCTAGATTTGAGAGAAGCAGACATCTAAGAAAAGAATGACTTAGTTGGGGGAGGGTTCTTAAAAAGGTTTTATACTAGTTTTTAATATGTTATTTTGAGAGATTAAAATGTAGTCTAAATTTTAAGTTCAAGTTTTCAGATCTTTTGAGTAACATCTTTTTAGGTCTCTGTTTTATACCCCAAAAACTATCAGAAGCAATGGCACAACTTTGATCTCAGTAGACTTTCACTGAAAAAATTTCCCCTCCATATTTACAATTACTCGAAAGTGATGATTAATATGCAGGATTCAAAGCTGTGGAGACAAGCCTACATTGGTTAAATTCAGATCTAGAATTTGTAAACCTATCATTTCTACTCAACTCCTTTTAAAAGTTAGTAGTATATGTAATGGAACCCTAAAGACACATCTGTAAATAAAATAGGGATAAAGTTCTTGAGGGCTTACCAGGAACTGATTCATGATCTCAAATGCAGCTTGTTATGCTCTGTTTTAAAGTTGGTCTTGTACTGTTACTAAGATAGAACATTATGTTTTGAGAGCCACCATTTTATAATAAAAAGAAACAAATGATTAAAAAGTACAAAAAATAATAGTATTTTTCCCTCATTCTCTGACACATATAAAGGAGAAGTTAAAAGTGACTTATTTCTAACTGTGAGAAGGACAGCATTACCTAACTAACCTTTAGTGAGGTTTTTGCCAGTCTTAACATATTAGACACATAGTACCTACAAGAGAAGTGAGACAATCACTATTCCACAGATACTTGCCATTTAAAAAAAAATGTATTTATATTTTGTGAGTAACCAGAGGTTTCTTACAGCAATGCATATTTTCTCGGAAATGATTGTTGTCTCTTTTATTGACATCATAGGAAGGAAGTACATATACACGAATGAGTGCTTTCACTAGAAAAGGCAAATGAGGAAGCTAAAGTACTAGCTGTATGAGGAACCAAAGAATCCTGAGAGAAACAGTGGCTCTGAGTGTTTCTATGATTCTAACCCGCTATCCACAACTTGTACCTCGAAGGTCAGTCAAGACCTTACAGAAATGGCTCCGCTTCTAAACTAGCTCCTTACCTGGACTCTTCCCTTCAATCCTCCCCTTGCAGTTTATGCCCAACTGAGTTATAGTGTAGCTTGAGTCCTGTTACACCTGTATGAACCACTCATCTCAAACAAAATCTCATGCACAGTCTGTGCAACCGATCTATTTATCTCCCACTGTCTTTCAATGTGTCTTGTGACCCTGCTTGCTTAAGCTTTTGATGATCCTTAACAGGCAATTTACATGCACATGTAATGCCTATGCCTAGAACGTACTTCCTGAGATGGATAGGGAATCTTATACTTAATAGCTCTTCTGTGATCATTGTTTAAAACTATAACCCTTCCCCTTCTTTATGTTTCCTGCTTTGGGTTTCTGCATTGTGTATTTTAGCAAGCATTATACTCCCTTAGTTACTTATTCTGGCTTGTGTCTAGGTGGCAATAAGCATAATAGTGGATATGTTTTCCTGAGTGGGTAAAAGTATGATTAATTTAATATGTTACCATGGACTTAGCAGAATCACTTTCCGAGGCCAGAGGACATAAGACAGTGAGAGTGTATTGAAGGCACACAGACTTGCACAGAGCATCTTGAAACAAGAGGAGTAAGACAACAATATCATTTACATAAAACCTTCTTTAAGAAATTGCTAGCACTTTCTGGATTTTCTTTGCCTTATAAGAGGCTCTTAAGGGTCATGCAACAAAATGTATAAGTGCTGTATTAACATCTCTAACAGAGTAGAAATGGAACCATGTTCCATCTCTGTCCTGAAGAATGACAAACAAATGATAAAGATCAAGATAAACCAACATTCCTTTGATTTCATCTCAGGACTAAGACCAGTGTTTATGAATTCTAAACCTTTCTCAGAAGAGTCACCTTTGTGGTATAATTGTATGTTGGAGACTTTGGGATTTTTAAAGGACAGTTGTCTAAATTAGACACATAATTAATAAATTTATTCAGCATTAATTCATTCAGTCATCCCAATTACTAGTACAGCGTTAGGACTTTTATTTTCATTTCTACTCACAGAATTTCTTCTCTCTGCCCCATATCATCCTAGATAATGGGTGTTACATGGTTCACCCAACAAGACTACCCACTTGTAATGACAGTCTTGATAAACAGGCGTTGAATGAGTAAATAGAAATTTGTGTCTGTGGCAAGGGACACATAAGAAAAGGTGAAGATCTGTGAAAATAAAATAAGGTGGTAATAAAAATAAAGACTGGCATGAAAAAGAAGGAAGAGGAAGAAGAGGAGGAAGAATAGAAGGGGAAGAAGAAGAAGGAATATTTTCCTTGAACGTGATCATTAAGAAAATAAAGAAGGAGACATTAAGCATGGGAGAGAGATTGGGGTAAGATGAGGGTCCAGCAGGCAGAGAATACCTGGACTTACAAATCGAATTCAGGACAGGCTTGTTACACAGAGAAAGCCCATCTCAAAAAAAAAATAAAACAACGAAAAAAAATGGAATATTACTGAGTGGAAGCTAAGAAGTTGTCATGAGGAAGAGAAGATGCTAGCCTGACTCAGGAAGCAATCATAGAGAAGACTGGTCCCAAAATACTATCACCTGAAATCATTCCATAAATACACACACAGCCTTCTGCAGAGAGAATGCCTAAATGGATTAGTCTCTGAATGTTTCCCTAATTTCTAAGGAGGTCTTTCTTACTAACACACATTTGGGTGTGTTGCAACTAAGATTTGTGGCTTAAAGTCTGTAGAACATGTAAAAATATTGCCTCATACTTACTCGAACCAAATATGTTTCCAGTAAACCTTAAAAGAAGTTGTTCTCCTTCTCTTACTTGGAACTGTCTAGATGATTCTGGAAGTCCTCCAAACCCTTCTGAGCGTAAGCTCTTTAGTACCAGATTTAACTCCTTAGAAGGTACCGCTAAAATAACCACTCTATGTGGATTGTCCTTCTGGTGTGACAGTACAATGCAGGCAGTGGTCCTGAGACAGGCTTCCTCTAATGACTTGACAAAAGAAACCAAGTGGCTATTGTCCACTGGGGAAGACAGGTGGAGCACTATAAACCTGTGCAAAGGGAAAGAGGCAAGACCAGAACAGGGGATGAGACATTGAAACACCACAGACCCAGGGAGAAAGTTATTTTTATTAACTTTCACTTAAAGCAAACATTCTGATGGCCAACTAGCTATATTAATGGAGGACTTTAGTGAAACCTTGGCAGTCAAGAAACTAGTTCAGATCAACTAAGTCCTTCTGTTGTCTTTATCTGTCTTTTTGTCTGTGTGTTGGTGTGTTTTATATGCATGTGTTTCTGTGGGTGTATACATCTGTAAGTTTGGATGTTTGGGCACATGTATGTGCATGCATGGGGAAAAATAGGCCAATGTTAGATGTTAGATACCTCTCTCCATTCTACTACTCCTTATTATTTGAAATAGAATGTTTCAATGAACATAGAGAGTTCATTGTGTTCCTTAGGTTAGCTGGCCAATGAGTTCCAGACATCTGCCTGTCTCTTTTCTTAGTACTGGAGTTGCATGTGGTAACTGTCATGCGAAGGCTCTTAAATGTTGGGGAACTGAACTGAGATTTGTGGTTTAAAGTCTATAGACTTGTTTGCATGGCAGGAACTTTACTCACTGAGATCCTTCCCTAGGCCTCAAGTTAAATTCCAAAGCATGATTTTGATTATTGTCATATGGTTTCCTCTTGCTGTGTAGGTCAGCCAGCCTTGAACACACAACAGTCCTTCTTCGACCTTCTACATGAGATTACAAGTATGTACTACCACATCCACATCTAAACCATACCCTTAAAGTAAGCATCCTGTCTCACCTGAATACTAAATGTGCCCCCAAATGTTTTAATTATAGAGTCATGTGTCCCATAGCACTTCAATCGGTGATTGAAAGCACATACGTGGGTGGTCCTTTAAGAATATCATGGAGTTGAGAAATTCTATCACTTAGTATCACTTAGTGATGCTGCAGTCTTCAAACCACAGTACAAGCATATTACCCACACATTTGAGGTGATGTTGGTATGAGAAATCTACTGCCCTGCAAACTGTATGAAATTACAGCACATATAATTATGTGCACTACATGATACTTGATGACAACAATAAACAACTATGTTAATGGCATTTGTATTTACTATAATATATTTTGATCATTAATTTAGAAAATACTCCATCAACATAAGTATACCACCAAGGAGGGGTCCAGAAGAAGGCATTGCAATCATGGAAGAGGACAGTTCCTGCTATGTTGTTGATCTTAAAGAACTCCTTGTGGGTATGTAGGTAAAAGTATTATGGTGATTCTGGTATATGTGGACATAGAATAATGTGCATTTGTGCCTTTGACTTTAACAATTACAAATTAAATTAATCTGCATGGGTTAGTTTTAATCTATAGTTCCAGCATTCAGGAGGAAGAGTCAGGAAGATTGCCATGAACTTGAGGTCAGCCTTGTCTAAATAGAACGTTCCAGGTTATCTGGTGAGATCTTGTAAGATCCTTTCTCAAACAACATGAAATAAAAAATGAATAAAACTTTTAAATGGAAATGTTCAGAGAATAAATGTAAATGTGGGTATGTTGAAATATTATCATGGTTATGAAGAATATGAAATATTATTATCATATTCTGCCCTTCTTGAAGACCCAAGTTAGGTCCCCAGCACCAATGTCAGGCTGCTCAAAATCACCAATACCCTCAGCCCTAAGGAATACCACACCCTCTTCTAAACTTCCTAGGTTTCTCCATTCTTAGAAAAGAAAAGAATGTAAGGGAAACAGTTTGACATAGCCAAACAATTGATTTCTGTTTTAATTTTTGCTACAAATGATCCAAAATTTAAAACTTGTAGATGCATGAAACTCTAAAATAATAGTAAGCAATGTTGTTTATGATTGAAGAAGATGTAATAAATTCAGCCTCACCAATGACATGGTATTTATTAAGCCTACAGAGATGTACAGTAACATCCTATGCTTTCAGAATCAGTAGTCAATGACTTACCCAGAACCTGCAAACTCAATTCACAGTAAATGAACACTATGGATATATATTTTAAAAACATCTTTTATGCTATATTTTTATTATGATGATATACCTTTTTGTAAACCAGCTTCTGTATGCTTATATACACAGGTTGTAATTTCATATGGTGTTCAGTCTAAAAGTTTGTTGAAAATGAACCTAGATCCATAAGATTCAACTTACACTCTTAAGTGTTTTCAGGTCATGCCCTGCTGGTTTGTGTGGGAATGCTGTGCTCCTTGCATGACTATGCACTTACTAAGATTCATAATTTTCATAATTCCAGCATTAAATAGAGTATGGTTATAGAATATTATTGAAGTAATGCTTCAAAATACAGAAGCAAACTGTGCTCAAAAAAATCCATTTATAAAACACAAGTAAGTGCAGACAAAATACTCACCTCCATTTCTGGGTTGTGAGAGATTTTACAGTGGATCTTGTTTTGGGTTGAATTTTGTTTGAGTACTAATACTCAAGAGTATAACATATTATTTCCCTATAGAGGTGTATAAATTCACTAGGATGACCCTAATTCAATATTACTAGTGTTATTCCAAAGAGTATTCAGAATAAAAAGAAACAAATGCATTGTATGAGGAGTGTTCTAGAACTGTAAGATAATAGCCTCAATTTGTGACACTTTATTACAGCACCCCACGAAACTGATACAGACTTAGATCACAGAACTGGGCAAGTTAACCCTTGATCATTCTCCAGTCAATAAAAAAGCCCTTCTCCAGAGCAGCCTTTTCCCACAATTGAGGACTGCCAGGTTGAACCATCAAAGCCATCTACTGTGCTATATCATAGCTCCCCTGAGGCACCAGACTGGGGAAAATCCAAGTAAAACCAGCTCTTCCACTGTCTTCTCTGGATCCCTCTGCTTCTTTTATTTGCTCAAAGGATGTTTGTTGCTAAGAGGCCTCCCTCACCCATTCAATTGCCCTCTCATCTCACACTGTGTTTGTGCATAATTTGGCTCCAGATAATGATAGAGGTAAAGTTGTCATTATGAAATGAAACCTATCTTTAGACATGGGATTGTCTTCACGAGTATCAACACTTCATGTCCCTTAACTGTCTAACATGCTCCTTTAATGGGCTGTCTAGAGAACATGGAAATGAGGACATTAAATGAAGGAACTGAAATAACAAATTCAGTTTATATCCAAATAGTTATGAGATGAGCATAATAAGAATAGTTAATTACTCTCCTGTGGTATTTAAGAAATGAAGGTGCTGTTCTGAAAGTATTTTGGGGTTAAGAGAAAGCTATAAAAACAAACTGATGTTGCAAGGTGTTTTGAAAGTCCTACTTAAGCTATCCTGAGCAGAACACCAGAGAACCCAGGTCAATTGCGGTTTGCATTTCTAAGTACACCCTAAAAGACAGCTTATATTTCTATAGGAGTAATAAAAATATAGACTTATGACTGTTCCTACACATTAATTACATGCTGTAAGAGAGAGCCGTCACCTCTGATTGTTTCCTATGGTCTTACCTCTCCAAGTGTTCACATAATTCAAATGATACCAAACCACTCTGGACAGTTCTCACCACAACATCATCAACCCCAAACCAACCACTGTCTCTGCTTCTGAATCCTAGTAATTTCAAATTTTCACAGGCATCATTACCAGGTTTTCTGATTGATGTACTTTTGGACCTATAAAATCAAAACAGAAGTGGGTAAAATTTGCATAGCAAAAATCACATTTAACAATCTACTTTTCATGAAATAACTAGCCCAATAACAATTCAACATGTATATATTATGTATTACTAATTATCCCTTATGTCAAGGATAGAAAAATGGGATTACTATAGCCTTTGCTTCTAGGAATATCTACAAACTATCATAATAGTGTCTGTTAGTGCATGGGGTGATCTTGGTGGTTCTAAAAAAGAGCAAGAACAATTCTAAAGAATAGTTGCAGAGCAAATGTTTATAGGATAGATTTGAAGAATTAAGTACATTTTAGTACTGACAAAAAGAAGTTTAAATAAACACTTAGAAACATAATGAACTCACAGATTCAAGCACAGATGCTTTAAACATACGCCTAAGTGATTGTATAGCATGCTAGGTAAAGCTATGACCTACACCATTTTATCTCCTTGCTGGTTCTGTCTTTTATAAACAAGTGACCATGTATAAGTATTTTATTTCTATATGTCTGAATTTCACTGATTATCACATTTAAATAACATTACCTTTATCATAGAGTGATCTGTCAACAGTTGTGAGGATTCATTGAACATGTGAGTGGTATCAGTATTTCCATACTATTTCCTACAGCAGAAGATAGCCAATATGCTACGTATCCTGATAATATAATGTGTCCAGCCCAAAGTCTGAGAGCTGTATGGACCATGTAATACTGTTTACCAATTAGAGCTTCCACAGACCAGTTTCTGAGAACCTGCCAATATGGTTCCCTTTCTTTGGAATTTGATTATTTAGGAGTTCAAAGACTGTGACTTATCACTTTTGTTTGGTTGTAAAGCTCTGGAATATAGAAATTAACTAAGTGTATGATTAATTAAGAACAAAATCTATATTTAAGGGGAGAAAAAAGTCAATGTGAAAGACAGTGGAGTCCTTTTTTTCAGTTTTTTTATTAGATATTTTCTTTATTTGCATGTCATATAATATCTACTTTCCTGGTTTCCCCACCAAAAAGAAAAAAAGAAAAAGAAAAAAACCTGTTCCCTCGCCCCTTTCCCTACTCAACAACCCACCCTCTCCTGCTTCAAGGCCCTGGAATTCCCCTACACTGGGGTATAGAATATTCACAGGGCCAAGGGCCTCTCCTCCCATTGATGACCAATTAGGCCAACCTTTGCTATACATAGGCTGCTGGAGCCATTAGTCCCACCATGTGTACTCTTTGGTTGGTGGTTTAGTTCCTGAGAGCTCTGAGGGTACTAGTTAGTTCATATTGTTGTTCCTCCTAAGGGGCTGCAAACCCTTCAGCTCCTTAGGTCCTTTCTCTAGCTCCCTCACTGGGAACCCTGTGCTCAGTCCAATGGATGGCTGTGAGCCTCTACTTCTGTATTAGTCAGGTACTGTCAGAGCCTCTCAGGAGACAGCTATATCAGGATCCTGTCAGCCAGCACTTGCTGGCATCCATAATAGTGTCTGGATTTGATGATTGAATATGGGAAGGATTTTCAGGTGGAACAGTCTCTGGATTGTCCTTCCTTCAGTTTCTGCTCCATACTTTGGCTCAGCAACACCTTCCATGATTTCCCCCTTTTAAGAAGGAATGAAGTATCCACACTTTGGTCTTCCTTCTTTAGTTTCTTGTGGTTTTTGGATTGTATTTTGGGTATTCCAAGCTTCTGGGCTAATATCCACTTATCAGAGAGTGCATACCATGTATGTTCTTTTGTGATTGGGTTACCACACTCTTGATGATATTCTCCAGATCCATTCATTTCTCTAAGAATTTCATAAATTCATTGTTTTTAATAGCTGAGAAGTACTCCATTGTGCAAATGTACCACATTTTCTGTATCCATTCTTCTGTTGAGGGACATCTGAGTTGTTTCAAGTTTCTAGCTATTATAAATAAGGCTGCTATGAACATAGTGGAGCATGTGTCCTTATTATATGTTGGAGTATCTTTTGTGTATATGCCCAGGAGTGGTATAGCTGGGCCCTCTGGTAGTACTATGTCCAATTTCTGGAGGAACTGTCAAACTGATTTCCAGAGACATGGTACCAGCTTGCAGCAGTGGAGTCTTCAAAGAGTAAATTTGAGATCTTTTAGTAAGTGTTCTTCTTGGATTCATTTAAGCAGCATCTGTTCATCACAACCAAGAGTAAAATGCCTTTGGTGCTGAACATCTTTGTGGGAAAACGTCTGGCAATTTCCTAGGGGACAGGAATGATCTATCCACTATGAATCAAAGTCTCTGTCTCTGTCTCTTTCTCTCTCTTTCTCTGTCTCTGTCTGTCTGTCTATCTGTCTGTCTCTCCCTCTCTCTCATTTTCTGTCCATCCCTATGCATTTGTGTGTGTGTAGGGGGATGTCTTAGATAGAGTTGATCTAAACTTAAAGTATTATTTTAGAAATTCTCCATTGGTTTCATGGAATCAAGGAAAATAAAATTAACATTTAGAGATATTAGATTTTAAATGTTAAGTTAAAAATCACATATGTGGTAAAAAAAATCATAATCTCAGTCATTTACTAAAAATTAACTTTACTAAATATAATGTTGATCCTCCCCTGACCCCACCCACGGTAGTAAGTATGCACTTTTTTCTGCCAATGCTTTGAGTTTTCTATGAGGTTGTGACATATCAGGGAAGCCCATACTCCAGAACTCAGGACAGACAATAACTTAACTCAGCCAAAATATGCATCTGGCATTTGTGAGCAATGGCCATTAATATATTGGCTAATCTTTTGTTCCGAGTGTAAAATGAGGTTGTATGCCTCTCCCATTGTAGTTGAGTGGAACTGTGTTCCATTAACTAATTGGAAATTAAAGAGAGATTCATCACTTTGAGGCCGTGAAAGTCATTGCTAATGGATCTACCCAAAGTTGTACAACAGCTATGACGGCAACCAGAATGTGTTTCATTGCCTAAGTACATGCACAAGAAGTAAGAAGTAGCCGTTGGTAGTCATGAAGTACAAGGATTGGATATTAACCCTTTTGGTTTTGAGAGTTTTGTTATCTTTTCATTTAACATAAGCTGATCTGTACTGTGTATTCCTTCTGTGTCCTATTAATGAGTTTCTAACAGATTTGGAATGGAAGTTCAGCTCTAGGCATCTATGCATATAAATAAAGGAAATATTCCTATTTTTCACTACAACTTGGATTTATGAAGTTGTAGTAGGTATCATCTGAATTAGGTAAAACATGCCAGTGAATACAAGTGGTACAGGGAGAACACACATGAGATACTAGGCTTTATTCCTAGTTCAAGGAAAAAATATACATACATACATACATATATACATAATACACACACACAATTACAAAACTTTTTGCTTAAAGACTTTTTGTTTGCTTTTCTGTCACTGAAATATTATCCTTAATAACCAAGGCATGTGTCTTAATAACTAAGACAGGAGAACTGAGACTGTGAGGCCAGCATTGGCTGAGCAGGTACCAGAAGAACTATATAAAGGGGCCATCTCAAAAAACAGGGAAAACATCCTGAATTATCAAACAGAATATACAGTAATTGACACAACTTAACTTTAAGTCAAATTATCCCATAATGTGTCCATTTATATCCCAGAAGTAATAGTTCTCTAACTGAACCCTGCTCTGCTTATGCACTATTTATGAACTTTGACAAATAATGTTGCCCAGCAATGACGAGAAGTTGGTCAAAAATCTAAAAATGACATGTTGTTGTTATGACAATTATCCAAAATAAAGTAGAGCAAGGCTAGGAATCTCTTCATCTGGTATGATGTGGAGCAAGAGAACACGAGTTTGAACGCTTAGCACTTATTGAAATGCCAGGTGGGTGGGTGTGCCTGCCCTTTTGTAATCCCACTAGTCAGGAGATGGACATGAGGAATCCTTGAAACAAACTTATTAGACAGACTAGTTGAACCTGTATGCTCTGCATCCAGGAGAGACCCTGTCAGATTAATAAGATGAAGCATGATTGAAGAAGATATTCCACTCCTACCTAGGGCCACCACATACATGCATGCATGCTTTCACACATGCACACACATACAATTAAAATAAATGAAAAATAGTACATCTTTTTTAAAATACTCTCATTTTATTTGATTTTTGAGGCTTTATTAAGTACTGTTGCTCTCAGTTTGGATCCTAATTCATATTTTCAAATGTAATTAATTACTTATGTTATTTTTCTTTTTTATTTGTATTTTTATTGGATAACTTCTTTACTTACATTTCAAATGTTTTTCTCTTTTTAGATTTCCCATTCTGAAACTCCCTATCCCATCCCACCTGCCTCTATGAGTGTGCTATGAGGGTAAAGTTGAATTTGTGGAACAATATAGTGTAAATTTGGTTTGTCATAAAATTGGTTTCTCCATCTATGGTAATTGAGATTTTGCTGGGTATAGTATCCTGGGCTGGCATTTGTGTTCTCTTAGGGTCTGTATGACATCTGGACAGGATCTTCTTAGATCCTTTCATAGATTCTGGTGAGAAGTCTGGGGTAATTATGATAGATCTATCTTTATATGTTACTTGACCTTTTTCGCTTACTACTTTTAATATACTTTCTTTAGTTTGTGCATTTGGTGTCTTGACTATTATGTGATGGGAGGAATTTCATTTCTGGTCCAATCTATTCAGACTTCTGTAGGCTTCTTGTGTGTTCATGGGCATTTCTTTAAGTTTGGGAAGTTTTCTTCTATAATTTTGATGAAGATATATTTACTGGCTTTTTAAGTTGGGAATCTCTTCTCTCTTCTATACCTATTATCCTTAGATTTGTTCTTCTCATTGTGTCCTTGAATTCCTGGATGTCTTGGGTTAGGAGCCTTTTGCATTTTGCATTTTCTTTGACTGTTGTGTCAATGTTTTCTATGGTATCTTCTGGACCAGAGAGTCTCTCTTCGGTCTCTTGTATTCTTTTTGGTGATGCTTGCGTCTATGACTCTTGATCTTTTTTCTAGGTCTTCTATCTCCAGCGTTGTCTCCCTTCATGATATCTTTATTGTTTCTGTTTTCATTTTTAGATCCTGAATGGTTTTGTTCAGTTCCTTCACCTGTTTGATTATATTTTCCTGTAGTTCTTTAAGGGATTTTTGTTTCCTCTTTAAGGGCTTCTAGCTGTTTACCTGTGTTCTCCTGTATTTCTTTAAGGGAGTTATTTATGTCCTTCTTAAAGTCCCCTATCATCATCATGACATGTGATTTTAAATCATAGTCTTGCTTTCCTGGTGTATTGGGGTATCCAGGGCTCTTGGTGGTTAGAGAACTGGGTTCTGATGATTCCAAGTAGCCTAGGTTTCTGTTGCTTATGTTCTTGCTTCTTGCCATCTGGTTACCTCTGGTGTTAGCAGGTTTTGTTGTCTCTGACTGTGGCTTGTCCCTCCTGCATGCTTGTGTCAGTACTCACAGACCAGTTTTCTCCAGGAGGAATTTGGGTATGGAGATCTGTACCACAGGGTCAGTTCCCGGCCTAGACAGAAACAGAAAGGATCCTGTTCTATGTTATCTAGGATCCTCAGTTCCTGTGTTCTGAGGGCTCTGGGAAGGTTCCACAGAGCAGAATTGGTGGTCTTACCTGTACTCACAGGTGTGTCAGCACTCCTGGGAGATCAGCTCTCTCCAGGCATTATTTGGGTAATGAGTGCTGTGGCATGGGATCAACTCTGGGCACAGACAGAAAATGGAAGGCAACATAGTACATCTTTTTGGTTTTTTTGTTTTGTTTTGTTTTGTTGTTGTTTGGTTGGTTGGTTGTTTTTTTTTTTTTTTTTTTTTTTTTTTTTTTTTTTTTT
>NW_022196905.1:55900382-55918858 GCF_008632895.1 Mastomys coucha | reverse complement strand
TTTTTGAAACAGTTTCTCAGTGTAGCCCTGGCTGTCTTAGAACTCACTCTGTAGACCAGGCTGGCCTCAAACTCAGAAATCTGCTGGCCTTTGCCTCCCAAGTGCTAGGATTAAAGTCATGTGCCACCACTGCCTGACAATATAGTACACCTTTATAAAAATGGTTTATTTAAAAAGTGTTCATTTCCTCCCCAAATAGCACTAGATTCTTTGAAGATTCTCACTGAAATAAACATGCTATTAATTTCTAAGAAAAAAAATATGCTGCAAGCAATCACATCATCAAATTCTCATAGCACATTTAACTTTCAGAGCATTCCCTTTGTGGTATACATAATGCATAGGCCTTTAAATGTGAATGCCATCAACATCTTAGGATTAACAATTTCTCAGAAAACTAATTTATACTAAAGTACTGATTTATACATAGCATTTCCTCACTCAAAAATATAAACCAATTCTCTTTATAAATAATGTATGCTGATGATGGAGCTGGTTTAAAATAGAAGTCCTTACTCCCTGCTTTTTGTCAGTTTAACACATGTCAGAGTTACCCAGGTAGAGAATGCGTCATTCAATTGTGAATATGCTTCATCATATTGTCTGTAGGCAAGTCTGTAAAGCAATTTGTTGAATCATTGTTGATGTGGGGCAGGCCACTGTGAGGGGTACCACTTTTCTGCACATGGTCCTGGGTTGTATAAAAAAAAATAAGGCTTATCAGACATTCCTCCATGGAATGTTAAGATTGTGCTCACAGAGACACTGCACCTTAAGCACTAACACGAATGTGTTTTCAAATGTGAAAATATACACAGTGATAGAATTGCCATGTCTTTTGTCTATAACGTGTTACTGATAAACATAGGCCACACATGTTCAGATTACCTTCTTTGTGTTTGTTTTTGGTTTGTTTTGGTTTGTTTATTTTTCCCATTCAGGAGGTTTAGATTTTCAAACTAAAAAAGAAAGAAAGGAAGAAAGAAAGAGGAAAAAAGAAAGAGAGAGAAAGAGGAAAAAAGAAAGAAAGAAATTTTTCTTATTTATGAAGTATATAATTTTGTACTCCATAGAAAAAAAACGTGTGGTGAGTCCAATTAATCACCATTCAGAAGGCTCTGGGTTCTACTCTGAATGCATCTCTATCCATCCCTAAGGCAACAAATTTCAATTCTAGGGAATATACAAATGAGATAACATTTATTAAGACTTTTTTGGGGAAAGTAAGAGATACATAAATCCACTTAACCCAAATTATAAAATGAGATAATTAATACTGCATGCTTGTTAATAGAGCAAATAGTAAAAGAGGAAGAACTATATATATAAAACAAACATCATGTGTGCATAACTTTTCTTTGCATCATTACTTTCTTTTTCTATATTACTAGTGAGCACCTATTTCTAAGCAACAGAAAATGTATTTTATATATTAAAATGTGAACAAACCAACACATTAATGTTTCTATTTCTAGAGTCCTAATCTCTTCTAATGTCAAACAGCCATGTATTAAGAAGATAAAGTCATCCCACTTAGGTTAACAGTTTCCTTATAGACACTGACAAACGTGAAAATCTCCTACTGAGTCTGACTGGAGAGAAAAGATGATCTTAAGAATGGTATATTACCCCCCCTCAAAAACAATCTTCCAGGGAGACAGGATAATAGATACAAAGTCAGGCATGCATTGACATCTCTAACAATCACCAATTGTTGCACCTTTGCTACCTATCCATAATTCCCTTAATGCCACATAAAAGGTATTCAAAGAGTTTCCATTGATTAAAAAGAAAAAAAAAAGGAAAAAGAAAGGAAGGAAAGAAAGAATGAAGGAAGAAAGAAAAGAAGAAAAGAAGAAAGGAAGGAAGGAAGGGAGGGAGGGAGGGAGGGAGGAAAGAAGGAAGGAAGGAAGGGAGGGAGGGAGGAAGGAAAGAAGGAAGGAAGGGAGAAAAAATTTGCTTTGGGTTCTTGAATACTTTTTTTCCATATAGAAAGCTATTGTGGAGTGTTCAAGAGGGGCTTCCTCTTGCTTTTCCAAAACAGAATTTATAACATGTCAGGAATTTAACACTCCTGAATACAGAAGTATATAATACATTTTAAGACTTCACAAAGC
Organism: Mastomys coucha; assembly: GCF_008632895.1. Taxonomy (NCBI): domain Eukaryota; kingdom Metazoa; phylum Chordata; class Mammalia; order Rodentia; family Muridae; genus Mastomys; species Mastomys coucha. Next base: position 55,916,741 of record NW_022196905.1, on the reverse strand, counting down.
AAAAACTTTAAGTTTAAAAAATGGGAAACATTTTATTTGTTCCATAGTTCTCTGTTTCATTGAAATTGTTATTATTTTGATATATATTGGTCTTTCCTGTATGGACCAGACAGTACTAGCATCTAGGAACAATATACTATGTGTGATGGTACGATCTATAGCATTTATATTTCCTTCTTCAGTTGATTTTCTAAAAACAGTATGTATTTAATATATAAAACACCGAATGGTAAATAAGTTGGAAATGAATAATCTGAGGCCCTTTTCTCCACAAAGTAAAATAGTTAGAGGGTAATAATTATGATTTTATATAATATTTTGGCTTGTATAAAGCAGGGGAATCTGAAAAGAATTTTCCAAAGCTTCCATCAAAAAATGTGTAAGGTCAGATTTACAGCAGAAGGAAAAATCAGACTGGAATTTCCGTGTGGACAAATACACCTGTCCAACAGCCTAGAAACAGGAGCCAGCAGAACTAAGTCATAACCAAGTAAGCAGTCTATGATGCTGACCATCCAATAGAATCAGTCATACTGGAAAAGTGATAATAAAGGCTTAGCATATTGGGACTGTTGACAGTAGTCCCTTGGAAGTAGCAGCTAGATCTCAACAGAGACAGAAGTAAGTGCCATCTGAGGAAATCAGCTCCATTTCATGCCAACAGAAATCATATAGTATATATACAGGAATTTAAAGTTCCCAAAGATAAAACTAAAGCCATGAATGACAACTCACAGGAGCAATAGCTACAAGCAGGAACTCTCAAGACTAAGGATATTAGAGTTAGCAAACAAAACATGAAAATAAATATGTGTAAAATTTTGAAAAGCAAAGACAGTGATACAAAAAATTAATAGGCAGCAAGAGACTATCAGGAACCTAAGAACTTTTAATAGGTGACAAATGCAAGCATGAACATTGAGAAGAAAAATACTAAAAACAATGGTTCAAATATTGTCTTAAAGTCCACTTTTAGAGGTCATAGCATTTTTTATTATTTGGAGTATTTTTGAATTGGAATGTGAAGAAATTATATGGCATATTGCAATAGACATATGATGATAGAAATATGTAAGGGAAGAAGTGTGAAAGTGGGTTAGAAATTGCCTAAGACGGTGACATCAAGTAGCAAAATTGTGTACACCCAAAACAAAGAGAAGGAATCCATATATAGGTAAATGTAAATGAAATTGTATTTATTTTTAAAAATCAAATTAATCTTTTTCTTACACTAAATGAAGAAACTGTAAGTATTAAGTTGTATCCTTATAACTAACCATGTCAATATTTCTGAAAGCATTACTCTTATATCTATATTGTTAGAAATCACCGTTTTTTAAATGGTCCAGTTTTGAGTCCATTAGAATCAAAATTCTTTCCTATTGTGGATCAAGAATGTGAACATACTTCATAATATTTTATTAGTGATATTTAAATACAAACCACCTGATTATGGTTAATCATAGAAGGTTCCTTTTCTCTCACCAAGTCAGTTATCAATAGTAATGTCTACAACTCACCTGCTGAAGTAGGAGGGCATTGGCAGGCTCCTGTGCACTGTTGCACTCTCTGATCTCCTGTGAGCTTTCTCAGACTCAAGGTTCTTTTTTTCAGGGAGAGGAAAACAAGGGAGGAATACAGTGACTGGCTTCTGAAAAGGATGAGTTGATGGATGCTGGATGTAGATAAGTGGACTTGTGGACACTACTGAATAGGAAGGATCTTGATGTGCTTTTAAATATGACACTAGAGAAGGGTCAACTGGTTGGATCTGAACAAAGAAAGAAAAATTTCTCCATTCCCATCTATAGACTCTCAAACATACATATGCACAATACAGTCAGAACTTGCAAGTATTGATATGCTCCTAAAATAATTTTCTGAAACTTTTAGGGAAAACTTCTTTATGTTTCTCTATACATTCTTGACTGGAAAGAAAATAGCTTATATAAATGAACATAACAGTTAAATCTTTTAAAGTTCACATGTGTATATATTTGTGTGTGTTTTAGAAATATTCTAAAGTATAAACAACAGTATAAGAAAAAAAGTGAATGTTCATGTAATTTCTAGCTAAAACTATTCTTAGATTAGATGGTAACCACAATGGTGAAAAACAAGACTATATTTACTTCATTTCCTCTCATATAAAAATGGAAAATAATAAAAAAGCTGACATATTCAAAGCTTATAGAAAATATTTGTGAATGAAATATTACAAATATGCTTCTTTCCTAATATCTCTTGACTTACTATTTGTGAACTTTAAAAAAAAAAAAATTGTTTAGCTCGTGTCTGGCTCCTTGGTTCAGAGAGTATTGTGAGACACCAAAAGTGCCCTGTCTCCCCATGGAAACCTTCAGGGGCCCCAAAATGAACCAGCCTGGAACCCTGCCTGACCACCATCCTAGTTGGATCATCTGCATGACCCCACAGCTAGGTCTGACTGAGACACAGCCTGCAGATTAGGGATTACCTGTGACACAGACTACAGAGTGCTGTCTGCCTGAGGCACAGCTAAGATAGTACAGCACTCAGACCTCCATTGTCTGGCTCATAGTTCCTCCTGCCTTCCTGAGAAGTCCTACTGTCGTTGGAATTATCCAGACAACACCAGGGAAAAACAGATGCCTAACAGCACAATAACATAATCATCAAGACCCAGGGCAAGATGGCATCACCAGAGCCTGGCTATCCTCCTATAACAAACCTTGGATATCTTAATGAAACTGAAGCACAAGAAGATTTTAAATCCACTCTTAAAAAGATGACAGAGGCCTTCGAATAGGACATGAACACATCCCTTAAAGAAATAAAGTAAACTACATTCATTCAAGTAGAGGCATTAAAAGAGGGAGGAAAAAATACAAAGAAATATAGGAAAACACAACAAAACAGATAAAAGATATGAATAAAATTGTCCAAGCTATGAAAATAGAATCAATAAAGAAAACACTAATTGAGGCAATCCTGGAGAAGGAAAAACCTAGCGAAGAGAACAGAAATTACAGACCTAAGTATCACCAGCAGAATACAAGAGATAGAAGAGAGAATTTCAGGTGTAGAAGATACAATAGCAGAAATCAACCTATCAGTCAAAGAAAATGCAAAATCAAAAAATTTCGTGACAAAAACATACAGGAAATTTGGGACACTATGAAAAGACCATGCCTAGGAATAGAAATAGGAGGAGGAGGAGGAGGAGGAGGAGGAGGAGGAGGAGGATTATTTCCAAGTCAAGAAAATTTCCCTAACCTAAAAAAAGAGAAATAGGTGCCTATAAACATGCAAGAAGCATACAGACCATAAAACAGATTGGATCAAAAAAGATAATCCTTCTGTGACATAACAATGAAAACAATTAATATACATAACAAAGGAACAATTTTAAAAGGAGCAGGGAAAAAGTCCAAGTAAGATATATAGTATACCTATCATAATTATACTTGGTTTCTCATCTGGGACTCTAAAAACTAGAATGGCCTGGGCAGAGGTCTTCCAGATTCTAAAAGACCATAAAAGTAAGCCAAGACTACTATATTCAGCAAAACATTCAATCAACACAGATGGAGAAACCAAGAGAATCCATGATAAAAATCAAATTCAAACCATACCTTTCCACCAACCCAGCTCTACAGAGGATACTAGAAGGAAAAGCCAAACAAATGAAGTTAACTATACTCAAGACAACACAAGAAATAAATAATTTCACATCATCAAAACAAATAGAAGAGAAACACACGTACACTCATGCATACACACAAACAACAACAACCAGCAACATTAGAATAACAGGTACTAGCAATCATTAATCATTAATATCTCTCAACATTAATGGACTCAATACCCCAGTAAAAAGACACAGACTAACAGAATAGATAGATAAACATAATCGACCATTCTACTGTAAACAAGAAAGACATCTCTGAAATCAATATCTCAGTATAAAAGGCTGGGAAAAGGTTTTCCAAGCACATGGGCCCAAGAAAGAAGCTGGAGTAGCCATTATAATATCTACCAAAATAGATTTTCAGCCCAAAGTAATCAAGTAATTAAAAGAACCTGGGAAGGACACTGCATACTCATCAAAGGAAAAATCCACCAAGAGAACATCTCAATTCTGAACATGCAAGGGTACCAACATTCCTAAAAGAAACATTACTAAAGCTTAAATCACATATTGACCTCCACATGTTAACAGTGGGAAACCTCCACACCCATTCTCACCAATGGGCAGGTCATTGAGACAGAAACTAAACAGAAATATAAAAACTAACACAGGTTATGATTCAAATGGACTTAACAGGTTATCTATAGAACATTTCACCCAAACATAAAAGAATATACCTCTTCTAAGCACCTCATGGTACCTTCTCAAAAATTGAGCATATACTCAGTCACAAGCAAACCAGAACAGATGAAAGAAGATTTCAGTAACCCCATTCATCTTATCAGATTACCACAGATTAAAGCTAGACTTCAACAAGAGAAAGTCTACATACTCGTGGAAATTGAACAACTCTCTACTCAATGATTACTGTGTCAGGGAAAATATAAACTGGAACAAAATACCCATGGAAAAAGTTGCAGAGACAAAGTATGGAGCAGTGACTGAAGGAAGGATAATCCAGAGACTGCCCCACATGGGTATCCTTCCTATAAACAATCACCAAACCCACACACTATTGTGGATGTCAGCAAGTGCTGGCTGACAGGAGTAATATATCTGTCTCCTGAGAGGCTCTGACAGTCTGGAATAATACAGAAGTAGAGGCTCACAGCCATCCATTGGATTGAACTCAGGGTCCCCCATGAGGGAGCTATACAAAGGACCCAAAAAGCTGAAGTGGTTTGCAACCCCATAGAAGGAACAACAATATGAACTAACCAGTACCCTCAGAGTTCCCAGGGACTAAAACTCCAACCAAAGAGTACACATGGGGGGACTCATGGCTCCAGGAGCATATGTAGCAGAGGATGGCCTAGTTGGTCATCAATGGAAGGAGAGTCCCTTGGCCCTGTGAAGGATCTATGTTCCAATGTAGGGGAATACCGGGGCCAGGAAACAAGAGAGGATGGTTTGGTGAGCAGGGGGAGGCAAGAGGGAGTAGTTTGTTTGTTTGTTTGTTTGTTTGGGAGGAGAAACCAGGAAAGGAGATATCATTTGAAACGTAAATAAAGACAATATCTAGTAAAAAATGTAAGTAAACACACCAATAAAAAAAGAAATTAAAATTACTTTCTAGAATTCAATGAAAATGAGGGCACACCCTACCCAAATTGATGGGACACAATGAAAGCACTGCTAAGAGGAAAGCTCATAGCATGGAGTACACTCATAAAGCATTTGGAGAGTTTTCATACTAATGAAGTAAAAATATATCTGAAGGCTCTAGAAAAGAAAGGAAGAAGTATGCACACACAGGAGGAGAAGAGTACATGGCAGGAAATAATCAAATTCAGGATGAAATCAATCAGTTAAAAACAAAGAGAACAATTTAAAGGATCAAGGAAACTATGAGCTGGTTCTTTAAAAAAAAAATTAACAAGACAGACAAACCCTTAGCTAAATTAACTAAAATGCAGAGAGGCATTATCCAAACTAACAACATCAGAAATAAAAAGGGAGACAAAGCAACAAACACTGAGGAAGTTCAAAGAATCATTCGGTCTCACTTCAGAAACCTTCACTTCACTAAATTGGAAAATCTAAATGAAATGGATGGTTTTCTAAACAGATACCAATTACCAAAGCAAATCAAGATTGGGTAAATTGAATAGCCCTAAGGAAATAGATGAAGTTATTAAAACTCTTCCAATAAAAAAAAGTCCTTTACCAGATGGTGTTAATACAGAATTGTTTTAGACTTTTAGAGAAGAACTAATACCAACACTCATCAAACTATTCCACAAAATAGAAAAGAAGAAATGCTAAACTGATTCTATTAGGTCACAATTACCCTGATACCTACATCACACAAAGAAAGAGAATTTTAGACTAGTTTCCTTTATTGAAATTGAGGCAAAAAACTCAATAAAATTATCACAAACCCAAATCCCAGAATACATTAAAGACATCATTCGCCATGATCAAGTAAGCTTCATCCCAAGGATGCAAGGATGGTTCAATATATGAAAATCCATCAACATAAACCACCATATAAACAAACTGAAAGAAAAAACACATAATCATTTCACTTCATGTCAAAAAAGCATTTGATAAAAATCCAACACCCCTTCATGATAAAGTCTTAGAGGAAATAAGGATACAAGATGCATACCTAAACACAATAAAGGCAATATACTGCAAACCAATGCCCAACATCAAATTAAATGAAGAGAAATTTAAAGCATTTCCACTAAAAGTAGGGACAAAACAAGACTATCCTCTCTCCCCATATCTCTTCAATGCAGTACTCAAAGTTCTAGCTAGAGTGGTAAGAAAACTAAAGGAGATCAAGGGATACGAATTAGAAAAGAAGTCAAAGTATTCACAGATGATATGATAGTATACACAAGTAGCTCCAAAAATTTCAACAAAGAACTCCTACAGATAATAATCATCTTTAGAGAAGTGCCTGAATGAGGAAATCCAGACCCAGAAGGACATGCATGGTATGTATTCAATTATAAGTGGATATTAGCAAGAAAGTACAGGATATCCATGCTATAGTCAACAGACCTGAAGAAGCCAAATAACAAGGAGAACCCAAGGGAGGATGGTTGAATCTTTCTCAGAAGGGGAAGCAAAATATACATCAATCAGAGGTCCATGGAAGGAGGGAACTCGGTGGGAGAGGAGATGGAGTGGGGAGCAGGATGGAGGAGATCAGATGTGAGGAGAGTAGGGAAGACCAAAGGGAGATTGGCTGGGGATGCAATCTCTAGGATCTGCCAGAGACCTAGGATGGAGAGGCAACAGAGTCTGTGGGGGGTAATTCTAGCTGAGATTCATAGTTGAGGGGAATATGGATCCTAAGTGGCTACTTCCTGTAGCCAGGCGGGACTCCCAGTGGAAAGAAAAGGACAGCAACCACCCCACAACACCTTTGACCCAAAATGTGTCCTGCTTAAAGTATATGCAGAAACAAAGATAAAGAAGAGACTGAGGGAATGGCCAGCTAATGACTGCCTCAAATTAAGATCCATCCCGTGGGCATGAACCAATTCCTGACACTATTAATGATATTCTGTTGTGCTTGTATGCAAGAACCTAGCGTGACTGTCCTCTGAGAGGCTACACCAAGCAGTCAATGAAGACAGATGCAGAGACCCATACCCAAACATTAGATGGAGCTTTGGGAGTCTTAAGGAGGAGTTAAGAGAAAGATTGAGGGACTTGAAGAGTACTGGGACCTCACAGGAAGATCAATAGAGTCAAATACCCTGGATCCTTGGGAGCTCCCAGAGATTGAATCACCAACCAAAAGTTGCTCAGACTGGACCTAGGACCCCTACAAACTATGTAGCAGATGATCAGCTTTGTCCTCATGTGGATTCCCCAACAACCGGAACAGGAGTTGTCCTTGAGCTATTCCCTGCCTATGGATCTCTCGCCTCTAAATGGACAGCTCTGTCTGTCCTCAGTGGAAAAGGGAGTGCCTAGTTCTGCAACAATTTGATGTGTGGAGGTGGGGTAAGGTGGGGTGTGATGGGGTGGGGTCAGGTGATGGGGTGGATGGAGGGAGTGTGTGAGTGATGTTTGACACCCAGAGAGGGACTTCCCTTCTCAAAAGAGAAGGAGAAGGTGGAATGGGGGCAGAAATTGTATGAGAGGGTACTGGGAGAATACGAAGGGCAAATATTGGGTTGTAAAGTGAATAAAAATGTATTTCATGAAAAAAGAAATAGAAAAGAGAGAATGGGAAAGACAAGGGTTGATAAGGAATGTTATTGGGGAAAATAAATCTTCTGAGATGTACATTATGAAAATAGTGTTTCTATACACTAAATATCTGTTCCAAAAAGGTTAATTTTTTTTTATTTAGTAAATAGAATCCAAATGTCATGGCAATCAACATTTGAACTGAACAGTAGCTTTTGATCTTTTTAACAATTCGTGTGGAAATGTGGATTTATATAAATAACTCCAAATTTGTCAGCCATTGTTTTCTAGATATCAGCATGTTTGTCAATAAGATAAGCAAAAGATTATTTAGGAAAGCCTTTCAAATATAAAGCAGATATTTATTTCAGGCTGTGCTCCCAATGCTTGCTGAATCACTCAATTCACAGTAGGTGATTCCAAGTCTAAGAGACGACTGGCATTATGGCTATATGGAAGACCTGCATCCTCTGAATCTTTAAGGCCATGTTTGACGATCCACTAGATGCAAATACATTCAATTCCCCTTTTGAATTTTTACCTTTAATTGTACAAGCACTGGTGAGCTGAAAACTCCTGCAGGATAACTGAAGGATATCCGAGCATCCATGCTGGACTTAAAAGCAAGCCCCTTCTTCGACACTGTGAAAGACTGTTTTCTTAAACATGACACGACAGAAAACATTCCCAACTTGTAAACATTGACTGCAGCATAAGTCCCCTGGATGGAGTGAAAATGAAAAATGGAATCCAAAAATGAAAGCATGATGATCCATGTGTATAATCACCAATGCTTTCTAAACTTTACTAAACTACTTTACTAAAGCAAGCAATAGCATTGTTTTGGAGAAGTACATATGACGTGAATACTCTGTGTGCTGTAAAAGAAATAAACAAAAACAACACAATGACAAAAAGTACTTGCTATCCATAATCACCTGTGGTGTGGAGGGATCACATCCAAGGAGCACAGATGGCCCTTTGTTGAAGCAAAGGATAAGTTGATAGTTAAGGGTTTTTCAAGCTTGGACTTCCCAACAGAGAAGTGAGAAGTAAATTCATTTTGTAACAAATTAAATCCTCACACATGTATAATAAATAGTCATACTATCGTCACAATTTTAATTGCTTCTGGCTAGACTCCTAGGCATCTTTGGCTACAATGGTGGTTTTTGTTTTGTTTTGTTTGTTTTGTTTTCTTCAGGTTTTTGGTAGTTTTGGCTAAAATGAATTTTATATATTGATCTTGTCTAGAAGTTTCTGGGCTATTTTACAGAATTCCAAGGAACAGAATTTTACTAGTTGGACATTTTGCTCTAACATTGTACATATGTACTGCCAGAAAAATTCTCCTTTCTAACAAATCACATCTTCAGATGCCATAATAAAAATTATTGTCTATTTCCTTTTGCAGTGGAAAGATAAAACTGCAGAGTAATATACTGTTTCTTTCTTATATATTTATATTCAAAAAAGAATCATATATTCAGCCAGATATTTAAATTTTTAATCTTGCAAAATGGAATTGAGTCCAAAAATGAAAGCATGATGATCCATGTGTATAATCACCAATGCTTTCAACGAAGAGGCAGTCTAAGAGGCAATTTGTTCTATTCATGCTTCCCCAAATACCAACTAGACCCCACCTAACATGTGTGGATAATAGCACATGCACACACAAACATTTCTGGGTTATTCACAATGGAAAATAATCTATCATTTGAGTGCTGACTAAGGGAAACATTTCACAATATCACAGTTGGGAAAATTCTGAGCACAATCATCCTTCTTCAGTGGCCAGAGGGAAAGCAGTGAGAAGAAAAGGTCTCCTGGAAACAAGTGGTGGTTGCTGGGCACTGAGACCACATTTGGCAGATACTGGGGGAAATAAAAAGGCTTTTGAGAACTAGAGTGTTTAAATGTCATAGAACCCACATAAAACTTTGGAAGGTAGCCAGAACTGAAATGTTCTTGAGCTAAAACCAGTGATAATGGTCATTAGCCTACGATGTAAAGAAAAACACAGTTTTTAAATAGACAATAGTCCTCTAAATTTTACTTGTGTCTCAATTAATTTGGTCACAAAACGTTTCTCAAGCTTATCTGAGAAAGGCACTCGCACTGTGAGCAGTTTCTAAAGGACTTGTTATAAAGGACAGACAGACTTGCCAAGATTAAGAAGTCTACTCTAGAGCAATGCTAATCAGACATTCATATTCACAGGAACTAGTCTAAATCTAACACGTATTAGTGAATCAGGGTCATAAGAACAAACTTAGCTTTATTATTCAACTGTATAGACTCAGTTTGATTTGTAATCAAAGGGACAGAATATGTTATCAAAAAAAAAAAGATTTCAATATGTATTCTTCTCTGACCTCATCAAGTAAGAAATATTTGCATATAAAAAGCAAATATTTTAATTGGTTAGAAATAAGTCAAGTAGCCCACAGAAAACCCTTAATTTGAGTCCTCATCAACTCTACAATACTAAATTTTGTAATTCTAGATTCTGTCTCAGCAACATTTGATTTTGTGACATAGAAACCCTTAATATTATTACAATAAAGTCTGTTTCAAATAGTGATAACTTATCAACAACTTGCTTATATTAAGGCTTTTCCCCATCTTCTTTTTTTTTAATTAGATATTTTCTTTACTTACATGTCATACTATATCTCCTTTCCCAGTTTCCCCTGCCAAAAAAAAACCCAAAAAACAAAAAAACAACAAGAACAAACCCCTGTTGTCTCCCTCCTCCCCCTCTCCCTGCTTGCCACCCCACCCTCTCCCGCTTACTGGCCCTGGCATTCATTCCCCTACACTGGGGCATAGAACCTTCACAGGGCCAAGGGCTTCTCCTCCCATTGATGACCGACTTGGCCATCCTGTACTATACACATGCTGCTGGAGCAATCAGTGCCACCATGTATAGTCCTTGGTTGGTGGTTGAGACCCTGGGAGCTCTGAGGGTACTAGTTAGTTCATATTGCTGTTCATCCTTAGGGGCTGCAAACCCTTCAGCTCCTTGGGTCCTTTCTCTAGCTCTTTCCCTATCTTCTTAAGTGCTCTGTTTATTTAATATTTGCATTCTTTTTTATTATTAAATGTTTTCTTTACATTTCAAATGATATCCTCTTTCCCTTCTAAAAAAAAAACAAAAAAACAAAAAAACCCTGTTCCCTCCCCCTCCCCCTGCTATTATATTATTTTCAAATCAAAATTTTGAATCACAAAGAGGTTCTTTGATTCATCTAATTTCAAACTATAGACAAATATGGGGGCTATAGTGTTTTTCTTTACTGCCAACATACTAACTACCAAATGTACAATCCTGATTACGGTCTACATTGAGAGTTTCTTTATTCTCTCCCTCTCTCTCCCTTGTCCCTCTCTCTTTGAGAAAAGGGGCACACACACAAGCTCACGCATGTGTGCTTTTACTTTCAATAAAGATTAACCAAAACTTTGCTTTACCTTACTTTCTGTATTTAAGTCATCAGGAAAAAGAATCTATTCTGGCAATTCTAAAGGACTCACCATAAGGCACCATTCTCCTCATAGTTAAGCAAACTATTTAGTTTATTTTTTAAAAAAAAAAATATATGATAAATCATTGCATTTTATTATAGGCTGAATAAAAGTGATGAATAAATCAATCACTTCGATAATCAAGCTAGTAAAAAACAATGATAGCTTATGTACTTAGCTAACATAATTAATGTTGAATAGTAACAATGCTTGGGCACCTCACATAGGTACAATGTTTAGATTAAATTCAATTGATAAACTTATCAAAGCAAGTGAATACATATTGTTTTTAATTTTTATAAATTCTCTCGCCAGATGAATAATAAAAACTAAAACTATAGCATCTGAAGACTCCAATGTTTCAGTGTGGGTAGCAGTCTGATATATTAGACATATTATTATGAAGTTAGTCTAAACCATGTGATTAATTAAGCTATTATTTTGGTTGTTTTTCCAGCCAAAAAACAGTAACATTTGCTAAGTTGTAGGCCCAAGTTCTCTAACACTAAGTTTGGCAGATAATTTCTACTGTTTGAAATTTATAGATGGTACTTTTTAACAAATCGTGAAATTATAGCTAAAGCATTTAGCTAACATAATTAATGCAGTATAGGTAACGATATTTAGGAACAATGTGAAGTTACAATGTTTAGACTAAGTTCAATTGAGAAATGTATCAAAGATGCAAATACATAGTTGTCAACTTCTATACATTCTCCCACAAAAAAGTTGCTAACACAATTGGGTACACACTTGTACAACAGAACAAGTGTTATTACACTACAACACCATAGTCTAAATTATAAAAAGAAAAGACAAACACCAAATACAGTTATAGCCCAGGGTTTACTAACCTTACAACTTCCCCTCATTCTTTCCAGTAACTTTGGGATTAGGTAACTTGACTGAAAGTTTGCATCCGACATTTTCACCATGATGTCTCTGTAATTTCCCTTGTAGTGCGCCTTGAATGGAATTGCAATGCATACTGGGAATGGAATGTTCTTGTCCTTATCTGAGCATTCAATAGTGATGACATTGCTGACCAGCTCTTCATTATCACTCACTATAAAGGAGCTCATGTCATTAGTTATCTGGCAATCAAACCACTGTAGGATGTGCAATGGCGCTGTAATATAACAAGAGACTTGAGGGTCAGTCCCATCACTCAGCATAGCAAGATACCTACAGGAAAAAAGAAAGAAGCCTCAACCTCATTTCCCAACTATTGTATGCATGTACTGAACAGCCAAACCCAGCAGGACATAAAGTGTGAGGGACATTGCTTGGATATGAACTATACTTCTCTCATTAATTAGCTCTGTAATCAAAAAGATGCTCAATCTTTATGTGCCACAGTTTCCTACATTATAGGTGAAAATTATATCTATGTCACAGGAAAGCTTTGAGTTAAAGGTTCAATTCTATCATAATTATAAACATCTATGCCTTCACATTTTAGGGAGGTTACCTATACTGTGTTAGTTATGTTAGCTAAGTACATAAACTATAATCGTTGTTGACTAACTTTATTATCAAAGTAATTAATTTACTCCCTCACTTCTATTCAGCCTATAATAAAATTCAGTGATTAATCATGTTGTTTAATCAACTAAATAGCTTAACTGTGAGGAGAGCGATGTGTTTAATGGTGACAGAGGTCATTTAGGATTGCCAGAATGAATTCTTTTTTGAGATGACTTAAAAATAAAAAGTCGGGCTATAGAAAGGTTCAACTAATCATTATTGAAAGCAAAATCACACATGCATGTGCTCCTCTCCCCAAAAAGTTAGAGGGTGGGAGGAAAGAGAGGGAGAGAATGAAGAGATAGAATCTCAAGAGTAGAGGATAATCATACTCTTTATATAACTAGAGGTAGAAAAGATTCCTTTTCTCCCACAGAAATCTCTAGTTTGGGATATTGCAGGACACTGACTAATCCTACAAATAAGAAAAGCTGAGCTGGGCAGTGGTGGTGCATGCCTTTAATCCCAGCACTTGGAGGCAGAGGCAAGCAGATTTCTGAGTTCGAGGCCAGCCTGGTCTACAGAGTGAGTTCTAGGACAGCCAGGGCTACACAGAAAAACCCTGTCTTGAAAAAAAAGAAAAAGAAAAAAGAGAAAAAAGAAAAGAAAAGCTAATTCTTCCCTATCACAGGAGCTCAATTTCCACCTTCCACCTATCTTGAAAAGCTTGAAAATTCTGAACACTTCCTTCTAGAGAGTAAATGGTCATCATGCCCTTGCCTTGGAGGGGAAGAATGAGGAAGTTACTTGTCTTAAATGTTTAAGTATAAAGCACATTAAACTACTTAACGCTTCTTATTGGCCTGCCTGTCTGCCTACCTGCCAGGGATATGTATGACTCCTATTCCCTCAAGGGGAAGTGATGAATATGAGGTACAGAAATTGTACACTAGATGAAGTATTGAAGTATGTGTGTATGCATGCACATGTGCGCATTAATCCTATTAAATAGGAAAAGATTATCTCTAATTCTGAGACCATACTCTGAAATTCTTATTTTAACTATTTTATTTCTCTTCAACACAATCTTTCCAAAGATTTTTAGAGCCTTATAAATTTGAATTCAAATTTGAAACCAGGCATTTCCTATCTGTTTATAAATATCAAAACCTCTCAGACTAGTCAATAGTCTAATGCTTTCTGTGGGTCAGGCTTTAGGCTATATAGTTTTGCTAAATTTTAATAGGTTTTGTGTGAAGTGCTACTATATTTACTATTTTACAGATAGGGAAATTGAGTCTGAGATTTTACCTTGCTACAAAACTCATAGATGTTCAGTTTTAGAACTAATAATAATAGTTGACTTCATGCATCTTTAGTGTGGAAACAAATGTTCTCAAATATTGTCAGACCTTTCTTAAGTCTTCTACAAATAATGTTCACTCCATGTATTATAACTTGAAACTGATATTTAACCTACAATCATAGGAAAGTTAGAATGAGATAAAATAGTTAAACCTCTTTAATAGTAATAGATCCAAATCAACTGTATGTCCGTAATGATTTAATGCCTATGTTAAAACCAACAACTTGGAATTCCTGTTTGATACTATTCATTTCACAACAGAGAAACAATTTTAACACAAGCAATGTTGACAATCAGTGAGGGGAATCTATGTGTAACAAAGTGCTATTTTCTTAAATGTTAATGAAGTTTTAGCACTTTTTCATTTTGTTGAACTTAAGTATAATCTCATAAAGAAGTGTAGTAAAATGTTTAACTCAGCAAGGCCATTTATTTATGTATACAACCCTGAACTTTAAAAAGTTATCCAGCACGCTGACCTGTTTAACTTTTTGTTTATAGCGATAATGCTATTTCAGAAAAAGATAGAAGTTATTCACCAGGTGATTCAGTGAGCTAGATTCATATAACTTCAGGAATGCTCTCTTATGTTTCCTGGAAAACATCTCAGTGCACCTACTACTACAAGGTGTGGTTCCCAAATGACAAAGAAAGTAGACAGGAGATTTGTAAATAGATCTGTTCTCCGTAGTACTAATCAAATATGACTTGTCTTGTGATTAAGTGGAGCACACTAGTTTAGTTTTTACCCCTTTGTGTATATACCAGTACAGCAGTCCAAAAGGACGAGGCTTTTGGAAAATTAAGGTTGAGGAACCACAACAGTTTCTAAGCAAGGTTTTGTTTATTACATATACTTTTATGTGGTTTGATGGCTTCCTAGCCTGGGGGATTGCAATGGAAAGTCATCTTTGTAAATATGCAAGCCAAGCACAACTGGTTCAATGCCACAAAGAGGAAGTTGCTAACCGGGGAACACCTAAAGGAGGTGTTAGAGGGAGTGGTGCAGAAATGACTCACTAGTTGCTGTTTTGAGTCATTTCTGAATGGGAAGATATGAAGTGTCAATATTTTTCTCAAACGAACTAGGAAGCCACATCTTGACTACTTTAAAGGTTGTTTGTCAGGAGCAATAATTCTTTCAAACCATAGAGGTCTTCCAAGCACTGAAAGATTCATCTATAGAATACATTAAGTTTTCTTTGCTGTAGGCATATTACATTCTTCTTTTTTTTTTTCCATTTTTATGAAGTCCCATGATCAATGTAAGTAAAAGTACTTGCAAAAGTACTTGGTAAAGAACAAACACTTGTTGATGTTTTCCCGGGAACTGTGCTGTGTGTCTCCGCAGTAGAGCACCCACCTGCTATGCAGAGATGGTTGCAGGTAAAGAGCAGCAGTGAAGAGAAGCAGGAGATGTCTAAAAGTCCCTATCATTTAGCTGTGTGTCATCACACGCAGAAGAGCCCAACACCAAGCCCTTCAGTTACTGTCTCATTTGCCACCAAATACTTCAAAGAACAAGATAGTATTCTTATATCTGAGAGACTGATACCCAAAACAAATAAAAGGAAAGCAAAAAGAAAACATGAAGCATGTTGTCTACTGTCAATAAATTAGTTAATAATAAGACAACAAATGAAAATGAATTTTGTCCTGTCCTCCATGTGTTTTCCCACTGTGTCACATTGCTAAAGAAAATGTTGTATTTATCTGGAAAAATATGGTTTGATATATCAATCTAGACAAATCAGGAATTATTGCTACCGTGTAGAGGGAAGATAGCTCATACAATATATCTGTTTTTCTCCCTTTATTATTTCATGGAGTTTTAGAGAATCTGAAAAACAAAAGTAAACAAAAACAAACAAAAACAAAGCAAAAAAATCCTGACAATTTTGAGTTAAATAAGTGTGAACAAGCACATTTATCTTTAAAATAAACCTACAAAGCCTGCCCATATGTGTCCTAGAGTTCTAAGACAAAGTTTAAACATTGATGAATATTATTTATATATATATATATGCATGTGTATATATGATATTAAATATATTTATTATTTATATAATCAGGTTAACAATTTCTTAATTTTTTTAAAATTCTGAAATCACTTTTTCATCAAAAATTTAATTTTGTATTATATATACTTGTTTATGTTCTGAAAAATTTT
>NW_022196905.1:55897633-55900216 GCF_008632895.1 Mastomys coucha | reverse complement strand
AAATCCACCTGCCTCTGCCTCCCAAGTGCTGGGATTAAAGGCGTGCGCCACCACTGCCCGGCTGAAAAATTTTTGTAAATACTTCCATAACTGTTTTTCCTGTAAAGCACTACTTAATATTCATTTTTTTCTAAAATTATGAAGAGCAGAATAATATTTGCAGTAGCAACCACAAACCTTTCTGTTGGGGGCATTTTAACCTGAATCCCTAATCTTCAAGCACTCTGAAGCTGGTTTGACCCTTCTACCATTGGAGAATGCAGGAAAGGGGACGCTATCGACTTATCCCTAAGCATTCAGTAGCCACTCACTCTCCTGTGCCTTGTTTGTCTCTGCCTCCAGAACTGTGGGAAATCAACTTCTTTCATTCACAACAAACCTGTTTATGGTGGTTTGTAATAAGAGCAGGATTAAGACATTTAATGACTACAGAAAATGCATGGATAAGTAGGCATCTCTAAGCACCTCTCGCGGTATGTTTACTTACTCCTTTTCCATTATGTTATCCTTTTGTTTTAAACTCTCTGACTCATTATGAAGATTATTCATGTCCTTACTGGAGACATCCCATGCTGTTGGGGATGTGGTAATCTTTTCTCTTTGGCTTTCTGAGGTCTCTTGAATCTCCCTTGCTGTTGCCTGGATTCCATCATGAATGTCTTTCTTGTTGTCATTTATGTTCTCAGCAGTCATGTGTTCTATTTGTTCTTCATCGTCATTTTCAGCATTATCTGGGAACACTGTGCTCTGTGACTCTTCTTGCCCTATTACATTTCCACTCAATGGGGCATTGTTTTCTTTTTTCCCTAGGTCAGAATGTATCTGTGTTTTATTTTCTGTTAATTGGACCTGGTTGGTGGAATGGCTCTCCCCTGCATTTGTAGAAGCAACAGTAGCTGTTTCCATGACATTTAGTTCCCTTCTTGGAGCAATGTCTGTTGCTTTGGTATCCTGAATGGCTGATATTGTCTGCCGTGGAGTACAGTCCTCATGCATGGTGCATAAATTACACATTTCCTTTTCTCCTTCCTTTAGAAGCATAGCAGTGTTCCCCAAATGTTCATTCATTTTCATGAGGCAGTCTATGAAAGCAATAATTTCTGCACATATATACACACAAAGAAATAAAAACTAAGTCAAATTATGCTTCTATGTTGATGAAGGCAATGGCTGCACAATTTGTCCCTGTTTAGCACTTGTATAACTAGAATGAAAGAACACTCTGCTTTTAACATAGTAGCCAAGAAGTGAAACTGGTACCTTTGTGTGCATGAGTATGCCTTAAACTTTCTTGATAAATGGGACCATATCTCCTCCCAAACAAGAATGCACCCAACAAGTCCTCAAGCATTTGCTATATTTGACAGTTTTTCCTTTGCCTTGGGTGATACTATACTGTATCAATTACCCATTTTAAATATCAGACATAAGATTACCTGAACACTCCCGGACAGGTAGATATCAGAACAGCTACAACCGTGTTATTTATGATACACATACTGAATTTTGGTGGGAAACTTGATCCTCTCTATGCTGAGAATGTGATCGCTAAAATTTTTCAAATGTCTCTCCTAAAGAGTAATTTCAGCCATACCATTCTGACTGGATCCTGCAATAGCCAATCAACTACAAAGACAGATTGCTCTACTCTAAGGCTATAAGCATCATCAATATCTGAGTCAACCTATTTCTCACTCCATCCTCATTTCATCCCAGGCTCCCATCTGTGCATCTCTCTTCTCAGACTTCCTCAAGGCTGAACCTTTCTATACTCTCAGCTCTGAATAGAAATCTGTATCTAGAATCCACACATCTCAGTTGTCACCAGATCATCTCTTCACTAGTCTGGGCTTGCCTTTGCACTGTAGTTTAAATTATTCTTTGTCTCTTGTCTGAGATCCCATGTTTATTTTGAACTGGTCCTATCTGGTAGCTGAGTACTTGCCTTGGCTTGTCGTCTAGGACTGTTTTCAATCCCTTCCTTAGACTAACTGGTCCTGAGCTCCTGCTGATGATTCTGGGATCGCACGGCTTTGGGATACATTTCTCTGATGTTCACTGAGAGTGAACTCCTTTGTGCTGTCTACTCTGTTCTCCTGACTGATAAGCCCTTTCCTTGACACTATATGTCGGGGAGCTGGATTTCATAATGCCACCTAGATTTGGAAAGCATTGCTATTAAGACCATATTTTGGCCAGGAGGTGGTGGCACATGCCTTTAATCCCAGCACTTGGGAGGCAGAGGCAGGCAGATTTCTGAGTTCGAGGCCAGCCTGGTCTACAGAGTGAGTTCAAGGACAGCCAGGGCTATACAGAGAAACCCTGTTTCAAAAAAAAACAGAACAAAACAAAACAAAAGAAACAAGCAAACAAAAAGACCATATTCTGTAGATATTATATTCTCAATACTTGTACTTTTTAGCACACACCTCTACCTGGTCATATTCCCAAGAATTTACATTCAGTATGTTAGGATCCAGTTTATTCTCCTAGCTCATCCAGTTTTTCCAGTGGTTTTGTAATTAGCAGGACTAGGCTCAAATGACTCTAGAGTTAGAACACACTATTCCAATACAGAAAAAA
>NW_022196905.1:55877722-55897623 GCF_008632895.1 Mastomys coucha | reverse complement strand
AAAAAAAAAACTGCTTGCTGTGTTTTAATTAGCCTTGTACTTTCCTACCTCTAAGGCGGCAGTCTTGCAAATAACAACCCGAGCGCCGGAATTTTCTGTTGCTTGGCTCCAATTCATTGTTTAGGTATCAGTTTAAATAGGACTTATTTCCTAGTGGAGCTCTAAGTTCCTTTCCTTAAAATATGATCCTGGCTTCTTAATGAGCCCAAAAGCACTTCATCTGTGCCCCCGTGGGAGGAACCTCTAAACCCTGTGAAATATTGTCTTCTCTTTCTTTCCCTGTAATAATGTTAGTTTCTTATAAGGAGAGGTTCTACATTCACTGTATTTCTATACACCGCCCCTCTTATATGCTGCAAAAATGACTATTTTAAATAAAAGCATAAGCCCAAGTAAAGAAAAGAGACTACTTGCCTTGTCTCCAGATACATTGATTATCCTTGTCAAGTAGTATATACAGTTGTTGGCAGGTGGACCGAAGGGAGCCTGCAGTGTGTTCCAAAAGTTGATAAAGGGCTTCATTGAGTCTTTGACCCAGAAAGACCACTGTGGTTGTCCAAGTGGCTCCACCAGTCCCCTCACAGAGATCATCCCCTGAGAGTGCCTTCTTTAACATTTGGTTTTGTCTCCAAATCTGCTTCAGTATTTGACCTAATTTACCTGACCCCATGTCTTCTGTATCCATTTCTAAGCTCAAAAGATAATGTATTTCTCCCCTACCAGCAAGGCCTAAAGGACGTTCAAAGTTGGCAATGGCTATTTTTTCTAAAGTCGCAAGAATGATCCAAGACAGCTAGCCAAGCATTCTCTTGCAACCTAAGAGTTTATTCAGCTTGTTGTTAACCAGTGAAAAGTTTCTAGGTGACCAGAAGAAAGGCGTTCCTGGACTCTGGGTGCTACTGTGTACAGAAGAGATTAATCACAGGGATAGTATTAGCTCACAAAATCATATGTTCATGTAAGCTTTACAAATTCAACATGCTATGAAAACTCCACATGCCCTTTAAATTTTGAAGTAACAAAATATGGATCCCAAGTAGAAGATGAGCTTCATTAATAAAAATAAATGTTTTTTTCTTTTATTAGAATACTGCCAATAAAATTCCTATGTACATTTTTACAAATTATTAATGAAAAAATAAAGTTTGTTTAAAAATAATCTAGCAATATAGAAATAAGGTTTAAATAAATAAGGTTGGCTATAACAATTAGAATTTGTTGGAACTGGATATAGCTACATAAGGCATCTTATTTTAACTTATATGCAAGTAAAATAAAAAGTAAAGATTTAAAGATAAAATAGAGTTGTAAGAGGTCCAGGAATGGTGCCTTATGCCTCTTATGCCATGCAGCAGTTGGGAGTTAAAAGCAGGGTGATTGCTTCAAGTACAAGACCAGTCAGAGCTGGAGAATGAAACTAAGTCACAACTAACCAAAGCAAGAGTTAAAAGGGGGGAAAATCCCTTTGCTGGAGCATAGCCTAATAGCATTATTTAGTAAGTATAATTACTACTTTCTTATATGTAAGTGTACATTGAGATTGCGATAGGAACTTGGTCTCAGCTCTGCTCTTTGATAATTCCTCTCTAATTGTGTCAAGGCTCCTCTACAAAAAAGAAAGCAAACCTGAAGAGTGGCTTCTTCTGGGCTCACAAGGAGTATTTACTACCATTATAATTAAAATTCAGATGCAGCATGCTCTCACTGTATTTCGTGCACCGTGGGCACAATATATGTGAGATCATTGCAAAACAGAGCTTGATACAGTGGGGCCTGAGGTGCACTGCAGAATAGCCTGTTTCCTATCCCCCAACTCCCCCTTCTTTAGAAAAGAGAGCACACAGCAAAGGGAGAAGAAACTATAAGTTCATAAACACCTCACGTTTCCTAGAGCATTTGGATGGGAATGAAATCTTTCCAGAGGGAGGCTAGCATGCTTTCTCCTCTCAGTTTAGGCATTATATCATCTTGAGCATGAAGGTTCTTGGGGCTTCACTTAAGACATATAAATCATTAGGGTAAACAGTTCCAGGGAATAAAGAAAGAAAATGGAAAGAGCAAACCTGCAGCTTGCCCAAAGTGCCCTGGTTCCTGGACTTCAAAGGACAAGGAAAAGAGTACAGGAGAGCTGAGGGCTCCACAATATAGCTCCCTTTCAGGTAACTGATAACTGCTGAGAGAAAGAGAAACTGTTGTTCTCTCCCTGAAGGATGAGCCACCCTGAATTGTCTTTCCAAAGCTAGTGGTCAACACTGAATATATTATATATATATATATATATATTATATATATTTATATATATATTTACATATATATTTATATATATATATAAAACACTAAATGGACTTAG
Source organism: Mastomys coucha (assembly GCF_008632895.1). Lineage (NCBI taxonomy): Eukaryota > Metazoa > Chordata > Mammalia > Rodentia > Muridae > Mastomys > Mastomys coucha. Next base: position 55,895,273 of record NW_022196905.1, on the reverse strand, counting down.
CAAGTTGTATTTATAGACTCATGAAGGACAGCAATAACTGTGGAAGCATGGACTGTCAATTTGGTAGAGAGCAAGGTGTCACAATGGGAAGGGTTGAAGGAAAGAAAGGGCAAAATAAATTAGCCATGTTTAAATTTAAAAAAAAAAAATGACAAAATTCTGTTTTCCGGTGAAACTGCTTTCTTGAAACTGTAATCCATATCATATAAAATATTACATAAAATGTTTACATTCTTTTCAGTTTTTAAGACATCCTAATTGCATCCTTACTCTATTCTTTTTCTTTTGGCTAAGTCCTGAATATGTGTGTGTGTGTGTGTGTGTGTGTGTGTGTGTGTGTGTGTGTGTGTGTGTGTGTATTCCCAGATCATATACAAATGGCATTTGTTCAAGACTGGTTCTGAAAATCTTTCTCTAACATGTACTATGAGCCCTGATATCAGGTCTTTCAGGCAGATGCATGACTAAATAATTACAATAGAGCTTAGACAATTGAGAGCTAGAATGAAAGCATGAAACTGTCGAAGATATTCAAATTAGGAACCTAAAAGGATGAGCAGGATATAGAACACAAGGAAGGGCCATTTCACATTAGAAATTATATGATTGGAGGTATGGGTATGAGAAAATGCACCATGGGATGGATGACAGTAGCAAAATACAGCTTTAGGGAAAGGCTCAATGTATGAGTCAGGAATAATGGAAAGAGTTGCATCCAGCATTTGTGAAGAGACTAGAGAAGTCAGAATTTGGCTTTGTAGATAGAAGGGAAATGCTACATATTAGAAACTAAGTGACAAATACCATTAAATTTGTGTTTCATGTTGCATATGGCATTGATGTCAGGTATTTACATGTTGGGATGTTTGAGGGTCTACATTAAAACAGTTACAGAGCAAGCAACAAAAGGGTATGTCTTGTAAGCAGATTGTACTTGGAAGAAGAGTACACAGAATTTACTAAACTGTCAGATAGACTGAAGGGAATTGCAAGCATTGGATACATATCTATTTATTTGTTGACTACTGATAAAAGTACCACTGTTGGCAATAACTAAACCATATCACTTAGGTCACTGCCTAGATGGTCAATGTATTAAGAAACTTAAAAATTAAGAAATGTATTAAGACTTTAGGTTTGGTGGGATAAAATTTGATAGTTTTTGGATTTGTAGCTTTCAAGTTAGCACTGGAATTCATTAAGACTTTGTTAGAAATTGTAAATAATAAAATTTATTCAACAGAAAGCTTCTGACTTACTGTTAGAAAAGCTTGCCCTTTTTAGCTCTTTCTGATCTCTGGCTGGTTGTTCTGGACCAAACTCCTTTCCAAGAGGACTGATTTAATCCCACTTCTCTTGGCTTCTCAGTGAATTACTCTGCTTGGCCTCAAACTAACTCAGGTAATTTGTTCTAATCTTCAGGCTCCTTCATAGTCTATGGCCTGTTCTGTCATCACCTGTGTCTAGATTGTTCTCTCTCCAACCTGACTCTGTAAGACTGTCCTGGTAAAACTGCCTTTCACCTGTACTTTCTCTCTCTTTGCACTGCTTTCATCAGTAGCCTCTCTTGTATGTCTGTTGTCCAGAGAGTAGGATGTATTCTATCTCTGACTCATTCTGTGAAATCTTGCTCCGATTCATCACTTTGTGTGCCCCTCAATTAACTATTACTTTCAAATATGGCTGCTTCTTTCTACAAACTAACCTTACCCATATTGTTTTGGATGAAAGGTGTATACTAAGGGTGCGTCTGTATTCCAGACAGAGGGATTAATGGTGTGTCATTCCTGCCAGACCATAGAACAGCTGTATTGCTGAAATAAAATTCCTCTACAAGAAATGTAACAGACAGGTCAGAAGAATATTGGCAAATGCTTAACCATTTTCTGTAAATAGGTGGTAAATTAATTTCTAGCAGTACAATACAATGTAAAAGAATGAGTATTGTGCTCATTTTAAATGCTGAATGAAATGATACTAAATGCAAGATCATTAGGTCCATGTATACTTACTTCCTTATAGATATATGGGAAACTCTCTGGGACAGGTAAGGGTAAGGAACACCTGAAACCTTCCTTTTGGGTTCCAGCACCTCTTGCTCACTTCAAGCGTAAACCTGCTCTCTGTCTAGGTTATGAAGTATAGATAATGTTTGCAAGATAAGATCTACCACAAGCCACACTTTATAAACTTATTAAAACAGGCACTTTGTTTTCAATTAATTGATGTCATTGATCACAGGAAAAACTGACATTGGCTGTAGAGAAACCCAAATAAATCAACTGCAAAAGTTCACCTGGGTGGTTTTCACACTGGTTTAGAGCCATCATTGCTGTTGCTAGGTAAGACTTCTTCGACTTTCCTACTAAGCATCTTGTACTTCAATAACACGAGACAAATTAAAGCATAGTCTTAGTATAAAAATACATATATATAATATAAAATAAAAATAATATGAAATATTATAGGATTAAAATGATAAATGTTCTTGGAAGTCTACAATCAGCTATAAAAACAGGGGAGTAGGATAGTTACAAATATACTCTGTAAATAAATAAATCTACAATAGATGGATAAATTATTGAGCTAAAACAAGAGATGAGTACAATAAAGTTTTTAATATTTTGGTATCCTATTTTTATAGAAGTTCTGATGGCTAGTGGTACATAGTTCTGGTACAAGAACGTTAAAATAATTTAAATTTAAATATTGTCAATATGCTTATTGGTTTCAACGTGTTTCAAATGATCACACAATGGAGGAGGAGGAGACATGAGGGAGAGGAGTTGAGAAGAGGCTTAAAAGAGAACCAACTGTAATGACATAAGTGTATGAAAATATGAAGGTATCATGATGAATCCCATTATTGTACATGCTAAAATAAATAAAAGTATGTAAGTAAATACTTCAAGTAGTAAAATCCAAGGCCAACACTTCTGGTTTTAAAGCTAAGTTTCACGCCATCCTTTCTATGTTTACGTCTGCTTCTTGCTACTCTCCAAGAAAGGAAAAAAAAAATTAATATAGACATTTCACTAGAACAAGCGAATGAATCATGATAAAAGAATGAAATCAACTAAGTTCAAAAAGGTTGAATATAGCAAAGGGTGTGACAGTAGAAGAGAATTGAAACTCAAAAACATAAATGGTAAAATACTGGCTGGCCTTCAGCAGAGATGCTCACAAAGTCCAATAGAAGTTCTGGCATGAGCACAGCCTCAGGCAGTAGCTAATTGTTGCTGTGACTGGTTTGGAAGCTGGTAGATTTCTAAGTCCCCACTACTTCCTATAGTAAGGTCACTGCCTTTTCTTTACTTACCAAAGCTTGAGATTCTTTTCATAAAGAAATATCAGTAGAAAGACTGATGGTCTTGTTTTAGCAGCAATCTAGAGGGAGCTTCCATGCCAACCAGAGCTAAGTGAAAACCTCAGGGTGTTTTCTTTTACATTGAAGTAGATTTATTTCATACAATATACTCTGAATACAGTTTCCCCTCCTCTGCCTCTTCCAACCACTCCCTCCTATCCTGTGTTTCAATACAAAATGAACAGGTACCTAAAGAAGTTTTAAATAATGAGAATCTCCTCTGTCTGGGTGCTTATAACTTCCTTGACAGAATAGAGACTGCTCACTATGGCAGCAGTATACCGTGAGTGATAAACAATAACTGGGAGTGAATCATTTGATGCCCCTCCCAAACTCCTGGTCTCTCAGAACCTGCTCAGACAGCACAGGATTGTCCAACCACCAACAAGTCTCTTAGTCTGAAGCCCTACCTGTGAATGTCAAGCTGGCAAACAATGCTTCTAATACCTCACTTTTAAATATGGGGAAACAGTCAATGAGATCTGACATCTATTAAAAGTCTCCAGTGTAAAGCTATGAACTAAAGTAAAAACAAAGAAGCAAAGAAACAAACACCCCTCAAATAAAGCACCTGAAAAAAATGGTACCAACACAGGAAAGAGAAGAAAATACCAAACATAGGTACTTCAGATTGTCAGATTCTAGAATGATCAACAGGCTTAGAAAGAAATTAGGGAAATAACTCCCTTCATAATAGCCACAAATAATATAAAATATCTTGGGGTAACTCCAACCAAATAAGTGAAAGATTTATATGACAATAACTTCAAGTATCTCAAGAAAGAAATTGAAGAAGATCTCAGAAAATGGGTAGACTTCCCATGCCCATGGATTGGCAGAATTACCATGGTAAAAATGGCCATCCTATCAAAGGCAATCTTTAGGTTAAATACAATCCCCATCAAAATCCCAACACAGTTCTTCAAAGACATGAAAAGAGCAATTCTCAAATTCATCTGGAAAGGCAAAAAACCTAGAAGAGTAAGAACAATTCTTAACAATAAAAGAAAGGCTGGGGGAATCACCATCCCTGACCTCAAGCTTTACTACAGAGCAATAGTGATAAAAACTGCATGGTATTGGTACAGAGACAGACACGTTGATCAATGGAATAGAATTGAAGACCCAGAAATAAAACCACACACTTGATCTTTGACAAAGAAGCCAAAAATATACAATGGAAAAAAGAAAGCATCTTCAATAACTGGCTGTCTGCATGTAGAAAAATGAAAATAGACCCATATTTGTCACCTTACACAAAGTTCAAGTCCAAGTGGATCAAAGACCTCAACAAAAAATCAGATACATAAACATGATTTTTAAAAGAACTTTTTACTGTCACTACCTCTAGTAAGAAGGTCACAAAGTAAAAGGCAATTCCTGATTTCTTGAAACTAGTTTCATATTGCTGGCTGTTTGCTAGGGACTACTCTGGCCCTCTCAGCTAGAAGTATGCATGTTTCTGTTGGAAAATAACAATTTTTATAGAACCTCAATATTACATAGTAAAAAGAGAAAATAAAGATCACTATATAAGCATGTGTAAGCACAGGTAAGGTGTGATCATTGTCTAAGCCATGAACTAGCACTTACACCCTTCTCTGAGGATCTATACCAGCTGGGCTGCTCTCCCTATAGAGATCTGGCGAGAGCTGGGTATGTAGTTCCATTGTAGATCATGTATCAGTACTTATCTAACTTGTACAAGGCCTTGGGTTACATTCTTAGCACCTCCCAAAAAATGTTTTGAGATGTTGGTTGATCCAATAAAAGACAAGATTATCCCCCATTTTATATAGCATCCAATTCAGAGTAGGACACATTCTCCAAATTATCCAAAGCATAAAGTTCATCAGATAAACTCACTGCTCTCCATGGCATGGTTCCCTCACTGAAACATGAAACCCATTATTCCCACTTGATCACTTTTAGGTGTTCATGGTAGTCTTTGGCAAGAAGACATTGAATAATGTTTAGAAATTTGGGGTGAAAGGAGAACAAAGTCGAGTGACCGATTGCTTTTCTTTAGAATTATTATACTATATGACTCTTTCAAAACACCATGGTTATATTCACTTGGCATAAGGTATATGCACATATTATAGAAGAGCTCATTTCAAGTGTTATCCCAACAGATCTCTTGGCAATGATATTAAAGTTGATGTAATATATTGCATCTATGGAATTATGCCAAAAGAGTTAATGTCAACTCTGTTAACTTTATAAAGAAAACTTTATCATTTGAAATAGCTTAGAATTCAGTGTCAAATGTTCAGCAGTGAGCTGAAATCTAAAACAGTTAAGTTGGTTGGGCAATACTTTCAGAGGTGGAGCTATCTCCAACCAGATAAGGCTTGGTGTAGAGTACTTCATCTAAACAGAGTTCCAGATGCAGCCAAATTAACAATTGTTTCAGACTAAGATAAAACTTCATAAACAACCCACACACTCTTTTAAAATATTACCACACATTCTATCCATCTTAAAAATAAAAATATAAAAATCTCTTTTAATATTATATTATCAAATATTTTGAATTATTTAATAAATGTTAGAATCTTCTTAAATAACTCCTAAAATTATATTCTAAGGTGGCTGTCTGGTGATAATTTTTAAAACTAATTAAAACAGCAGAAATTTCATTTTCCTAAGTGTGAAGAGAAGTGGCAATGGAGAGTTAATGAGAGATTCCAAAATTCTTTCATTTTTGCCATTTCATACTGCTAACTAGGCACAGATATAACCAAGTCTCTGGATTTGAAAAAAATCATAGGAGACATGTCAGCAGAGATGTTTTTATCCCTCTGTATATGGGCTAATTCTTGAATTTTTTTTAAGAGTCTCCAAATTTTTTTTTTATTATCACAGGTACTGTATTTAATACTATTCAGTAGTGTTTATTCCAAGCTTTGAAATTTGTACAGTTAATATCCTAAAAGACATTTTAATTGAATATTTATTAATCTATTCACTCCCTAGATGGATGTGTCCCAGCAGGTGCCATTTCTTACTGGAGAAGGAATGTGCTGGGAAGCAATATAATTTCAGCACTTGGATAAGCAGGCAAATTAAATCAAATAAAGAAAGTTCACAGACTCTTAGATGAATCTGTTAGGATAACTCAATTAAGCAAATGCATGAACATTTACCATTCAGCTAGACCTGTGAGTGCTTCTGAAATGGTGTCTTACATATAGATGTTTAGTGTTGAAATATCATTGTCCTTGAGCAAGATCCACAATCACAACAAGAAGCAAGTGGTATTCTATTCAGCATGTCAGGGGCTATCCTTGACTTGAAAAGCAATTATGCGTTCAATGATTTGTTCTACAAATCTCCTTTACAAGTACCATTAACAACCTCCAAAGTGAATGCCAGTGCTTCAGATTACAGCTTTGCAACACTTCTCTGATGAATCATTGTGTTTGTAAAGGTTCTGACTCTTCCTATAGTCATGGGTCTATCACATGAAACCAGTGAAATAACTTTCATGTGAACTAAAAATCTAGACAGCTTTCCTGTCTGCCCAAGTTTTCTGAAACAGATTTTCACAAGAGGGTGTGCCCAAGCATTGGCACAATAGACTTCGCTGTCTCAGTGTATAGAATGCTTGCTAGGCCTTCCTTGTGGATTGAAGTTTGTCAGGCCATGATTATAGGTTGGAGTGACAGATCCAGAAACAAAAAAAAGAGAAAGACAAACATGGGTGAAGAAAAGGATGTTTTCTACAAAAGAGAGGAAGAAAGTAGTTCATATGTTTTTCATTGAACATAGTCCACTTGTTCTAACACATCAGGAAAAGTTTTCTTTTACCTATTCCTGGACATAGCCTAGAGACCTTAGTCCCAGCCATATACAAAGACTCCACCCTTGAAAGCTGAACTGGAGTCAGAAATCTGATTCCTTACTCTGCAAAATAGAAATGCAATATTTCTTCACACAGCAAAAAACATACCTTTGCAACAAGCTAGTTCATAATCATGAAATACACAGTCACAGTTATAAGAATCTGTCGTGAGGGAAAAAAAGAGGAAATGGGATGTCCAATAGTATGCCTGCCAGACATGTTTGAAAGGATTAAACTCCAGTTGAACTAGCTTAGATCACCTCAACACCCCATAATATTTGTCATGTCCAGAAGTTATGGTGTACATACCTCAGTGCACCTTTCTCTCAGAAATGAAGTTCATTGATGGCGGGGAATCTTAGGCTTTTCAGAGCTGCCATTTATCCCTTCTTAAATTGGTGTTAACTTGACATATTTGGTCAACTATTATCCCATGAAATCTGTTCCTAATTATTGGTCATATGTAAAGTCAGAAAGGAGCATGCTGTCAATCTTCGATTCTATGTCTCCTTTTACCTTTGTTCTCTCTCTCTCTCTCTCTCTCTCTCTCTCTCTCTCTCTCTCTCTCTCTCTCTCTTTCTCTCATGTTCTCATTTTTACGTTCAGGACTACTTTGATGATCTCAGTGAGGAGCAGTGTGTGAGAGGAGGAGCCATGTTGACCTTAGGCAAGCCTTTTCTTACAGGAGCTTATCATTGGTGTGTCCTTTCTGGCTCTGTTTCCCCTCACTTTTCCATTTCAACACACTTTCCATGTTGTTTCTTCCCTCACTGTCTAGCATCACCCGCCAAAATCACCTACATCAATTCATTTGTATGAGAATCTTGGCAGATCCAAGATTCCTCAGGGGCATTATTTGAATTGTTAAAGTATGAATCCTCAGTGGCAGCTCCTGAGCTTCTACATTGTGCCTGCCCGGGTACCTGTCTGCCTATGTGTTAGGTCTGCCCAATGATATGATAGCACGAGACACTTTCCTTTCTTTCTTGTTTTTTATTGGATATTTTCTTTATTTACATTTCAAATGTTTCCCGGTTTCCCCCCCCCTCCCGCAAACACCCTATCACATCCTCCCTACCCCGCTTCTATGAGGGTGTTCCTCCACCTACCCACTCCTACCTCCCTGCCCTCGATTCCCCTACACTGGGGCATCAAGCCTTCATAGGACCAAGGACCTCTCCTTCCATTGATGCATGAAAAGGCCATCCTCTGCTACATATGCAGCTGGAGCCATGTGTACTCCTTTGTTAATGTCTTAGTCCCTGGGAGTTCTGGAGGGTCTGGTTGGTGGATATTGTTGTTCTTCCTATGGGGTTGCAAATTCCTTTAACTCCTTCAGTCCTTTCTCTAACTCTTCTATTGGGGACCCCGCAATGAGACACTTTGATTTTGTGTTATTTTTGAGCACTTTCAGAAATAACATGATTACTTATCCATCCATTTTGTATTTCAGAATCAGTTATAAAATTCCAAGGAGTTTAATTTAAATAATTTCATTTTTAACTCTACAGGATGAAAATGAGAATGAATTCATTTTATTCTCTGGAAGGAATGACTCTTTGGACACAGGCAATCCAGTACCTTTTAATGATATGTTTGCACTTAACCATAGACCCAGATAATAGCCCTGCTATAATCCCTGATTCCCACATTGAATTAAATCTGATGTGGGTTTTTTGGGTCACAGACTGAAGAAGTGCCCTCTCTGTGTCATTTCTCTGTAAATAGTGAGTGTGCTTTAGTTTTTCTCTATAATGTGCATTTATTTTTGGAGCTCATTAAAGAGGTTAGTCAATTTAAGTAGGTCTAGTCAGTAGATAGGAGCAGAAGTTGTGGATTGAAATATTCTCTGTAGTATTATCTAACCACATAAGATGGGGGTCGTTTTTTTAATTCCTGGCTGCTATCTTCAAAAGATCAAAGAGACTCACTTGAAATTGAGGCCTTCAAATTAGGTCTACACTTCCCATGGAAAAACTTTTCCTTTATTTTTATATCATCATATTTAAATGGCAATAATTTAGTTTTTAAAGAAATCCTTTAGATGAATCATGAATTGTAAGAACTGTGTTGTCTAGATTTGAGTGAGAATATTGAAGTTAATTTGCATCCTATAGTCCAATTTGTCATCTTCAGCTGCTTCTTATTCTTCTATAATCTAAAACCAACCCCTGACAATTAAGGAGGTGTTTGTGAATCAGTGATTTAATTACATTTCACTAATAGTCCTTCAGTTCTATAAAGTGGTACATGAGTTGGTGCCTGTGTATAAGAAGTGACCTTCTTAAGACTTAAAGGACTTAATTCCTCAAGTGCTTAATTTTTGTCCTATGGGTACTGATGGCACTAAGACATACATACAGACAGAAAGACATGTATATGTGTGGGAATGTGTGTGTGCATGTGATTATGAATGAATGTGTATTTGCATGTGCACATGTGATCATGTATGTGTGTACATGAATGTGCTTGTGTATGCATGTGTGTATGAGAGAGACTGAAATAGAGAGAACATGTATGTGTATGACTATTCAGTATTAAAACTTTTTTTTTAATGCTCAGGAGAAATGTTATGTTCACCTATGGGAAAAACTGCCTCCTATGTTTGTATACTATTAAAATAAAATTGAATTCAAGTCTTCTGAGTTTGTATGATACAGTTTAAGATTGGCCAAAGATGTGTTTTCTAAAGAATCAATGATTACTATCTGGAACTGCCGGCAGTTTCAAGAACTGGGTTATACTCAGCCAGGAGGGAATAAAGGACCTGAAATAAAGGGTTTGAAATGCAAAGAGAAAACACGAAGCCAAGTTGCGTCCCAATCAAGGCTCCACTTTACTGAGAATAAACCAGGGTTTTTATAGTCACAGGAGAAACTAAAAACAAATCTCTAGATTACACTACAAAGAAAGTTCAGGTGCCAAAGTCCCCAGGTTCAGAAGATCTTCAAGCGGCTAGCTGGCTGGCATACTCAGGCGGTGGGCGTGGTCAGGCGGCTTCTTCAAAGACAAACAGTCAACAGACAGCATCTGTCTTAGCTCCCAGGTGTTAGGCCCCAAACAGAGGCTGCCAGGAGTGGGATGGATGACTGAAGTGAAGAGGGGATGTAACAACTAACCAATGAGTTGAAAGGTGCTATAAAATTTTAAAAATGTATTTAATATACTCAAAACATTTTCATTAAGAAAATTGAGATTTGAAAGAGAGGATGAAAGTGGAGTCTCAGATAATCGATAGATCTCTAGTACTTCACTAACTTTCACTTAAACAGTTTCTAAGCGATATCTGGAAAGCAACTACAACATTCTTAGGGACCAGAAGAGTAGAACACAGGAATGACAGCCACAAAAAATGACTGAAATGTAAATCACATACGCTACAATAACTGTTAGGTGTTTCTGAGGATCAGTAGCCCATGGGAGAGATATTCACAAATAGGACTGTCATGGAGGATTTTGAAATGGAAGTTAGAAACTTTATCTCTGTCCAAAGAGACAGGGTATACTCCCATGACCTCAGAGATAGATATTTAGAGTTATTTACTTAATCCTACAGCTATGTCAATGCCCTTTTGTATGGTATACAAAGGAACAACACAGAATGGAACCAAGGAGTTCCATGTGGCAGTGTGTGCCTTCAGTCTCCTTCCATGATAGCTTCTTAGTTGTGATAATGGGAAGAACCAGCCTGTATTTTAGCTGTTTGGTCCTGACTGGGATTATAATTCATTTGAGAACAACTCTAAGATAAAAAAGAACAAGAAAAGAATACTAAGAGTCATCCAACTGCAGAGAAAGCAGATGTTTAGCACCAAATTTCTGTTGGCAAAGATTAAGGAAACTGCCCTGTACACACCTGCACAGTTACAGAGAACAGGCCCCCTGAAGTGGAACATTTGTCTTTCAGTCACTATAGACCAAAGGTTAATTGGTTTCTAGGCACTTTCTTGATTCTGAGAGGGAATTAAAATAATCTGTTCCTGTCCGTAGGGATCTTAAAATTTGGAGTAACAAAAATTACATTTTTTTAATTAAACTTTTTTGTTTGTTTGTTTGTTTTGTTTTTTAAATTTATCCTTTTATTTATTTACATTCCAAATGTTGTTCTCCTTCCTGTTATCTGCTCCCAGACTTCTGCAACCCATCTGCCCTCTCTTTTGCCTCTGAGATGGTACTCTCCACCCACCCACCAACTCACCTGCCTCCAGGTTAGCCCTTTACCTCACCCTCTACACAGCATCCCCCTTCCCTGGGGCATCAAGTCTCTTACAGGATTAGGCATAGCCTCTCCCACTGAGGTTAGATATGTGCATGGGTCCACAGACCAACCTATGCATGCTCTTTTGTTCGTGGCTTAGTCTCTGGAAGCTCCCAGGGGTCCAGGTTGTTCTTCTTATGGGGTTGTCATCCCATTCAGCTCCTTCAGTCCTTCCACTAACTCTTTCATAGGGATCCCTGAGCTCAGTCAAATGGTTGGCTGTAGGTATCTGCATCTGTCTCAGTCAGTCGCTGGTAGAGCCTTTCAGGGGACAGCCATGCTAGACTCCTCTTTGTAAGTACAACATGGTATCAGAAATAGTGTCAGGGTTTGGTGCCTGCCCATGGGATGGATCCCAGATTAGGCTGGTCACTTGATGGCCTTTCCTTCAGTTTCTGCTCCATTTTTATCCACACATTTCCTTTTGACAGGAAGAATTTTGGGTCAAAAAATTTGAAGATGGGTGGGTGGCCCCATCCCTCCACTGGTGGCCCAGTCTATCTACTGGAAGTGGTCTCTGTTGGGCATTTTGGCTAAGGTCATCCCCATTGTGTCCTGGGAGCCTCTCACAACCCAGGTCTCTGAGACTTTCTAGAGGTTCCCCCCACTCCCACTTCCACTCCTACCCCCACAGCTGTATATTTCCATTCATTCTCCTGGCTCTCTGGGCCTCTCTCCTTTCTGCCCTTCATACCTGATCCTGCCCCTCCTTTGCCCTCCCTCCCCTCTCTCCCACCCAGATCCCTTCCTCCTTCTGCCTCCCATCATTATTTTGTTTCCTCTTCTAAGTGGGAAGCATTCTTACTGGGGCCTTCCTTCATGGTCAATTGCATAAAGTCTATGAGTCAGTGTCTTGGTGTATTGTAGGTCACAGAAAATATGATTAAAATTTTGTTCAAATTAGTGTCCATAAATCCTTTTCTGAACCAAGCAAACTGAATGATGTCAAACCAGCTGAGATTCAGATTCAAGCAGAAAAATATTGTCATAAAAAGTAAGTTGGCAGATTACTTGGAGAACTTAAATGTCTTAAGTTCAAAATGTGGCTTTCACACAGCTATGGTTTCCATGGAAATAGAATATGCTTAACATAGCTCCACCATCTGAGGACGGACACAGCTCTTTAACCATGGTGTCTGAACCCTGGGGGCTGTTTTCCTATAGGACAGCTACTCCCATTTACACAGCTGTATCATGTATGGTTACACTGCTCTCTCTCCTTACGTTTGTGACTTCACCTCAGGTTGAAGCTGCAGGTGAGGATGTCTTAGGTTGTTATCTCAATATCTGCTACTGTATTCAGTTGCCCCTGTCAATCAGGGGGCTTCTTCCTCTGCTGTCTGTGCCTCATCTAGTCTAGATTTTTTCTCCCAAACTCTTAACATCTGACTAATTTCTTTTTTTGAATGGTGATATTCAGTTTCTTTTGTTACTAAAAAATAAGAGAAGAAAAGATAAGTAATCCTACCAGCAATGGAGGAGTGTTTCTCTTTCTCCACATTCTTGCCAGCACGTGTCATAACTAGAGTTTTTGATCTTAGCCATACTGATTTTTGCAAGGTGGAATCTCAGAGTCATTTTGATTTGCATTTCTCTGACGACTAAGCATGTTGAACTGGAAAACATTCTGGCAGTTCCTCAGAAAATGGAAAATAGTTCCACTTGAAGACCCCGCTATACCACTACTGGGCATAGACCCAAAAATGCTTCACCATACTACAAGGACACATACTCCACTATGTTTATAATAGCCATATTTGTAATAGCAGAAGGTGGAAACAACCCAGATGTCTCTCAATAGAAGAATGGATACAGAATATGTGGTTTATCTAAACAATGGAATACTACCCAGCTATTAAAAATGAGAACATCATGAATTTTGCAAGCAAATGGATTGAACTAGAAAATATCATCCTGACTAATGTAACCCAGACTGAGAGGATTTGGCTCACTCGTACCATTCTCCAACAGTACATTCTACTGGAATTTTTATTTCTCCTAAAGGTTAAGTGCCAATGTGACTTTTCTTAGCATGTTTACTCTGTAATGATATCTGGCTATGTAAAAACTAGTATTATCAGATAACTTACATACCTTTTGAAACATAGTCAAAGTATTGGGATGTCTTATTAGCCCAATCATTGTGATTATCTACAACATGAAATATCCTTTCCTTCACAGATCGTGACCTTTATAAACTTTGGAAAAACTCAGCATCAAGATACAACGTAGCATACAGCACTTCATCAGTTTAGACAGAATGGATTTCCCACAAGTGGAGAATAATACCCTTTATAAGGTTTCAGATGAAAGGTCAGTAACTATATCAAAAAGTTGTACAATACTCCAGAAAAAGTAATTAAAATTAATGCATCTAAGTATGTATTCATACTTACATAACACACTCACAAGTATTCCACATATTATGTAAAGTCATTCTACTTGGATGAGTGCTGATATCTACAATTTTTTATTCTAAATGAGCAAAAATATAGGCAATTTTGTTCATTGAACACATTTTACTAAGCCTTAGTCTTTAGTTTACTTTAGCTTACTAGATTATTAAGGCACTGGTTAAAACCCCCACTCCTCATGCAGACTGTATTTTGTGCATCGCATATCCTGATTCTGTTAAGTTTAACCTTCAAGACTGTAAGAGCTAGCTAGCTAACAATGTTAGACTGATTTAAGTAGATTTCAAATGCTAGATAAGCCTATGTATACATACATTAGAGTTCTTTTAGTATTACTGGCAAATGAGTAGTTCTTAACCTGTAGGGGCATGTTTAAAGATAATCCCTTATTTCACAACAAAGTTAATAGTGAATTCTTTCCCATGTGGCTGTTTTATGTATCTTAACTGTTAGAACAATCATTAGCAATTATGCTGGAAACAATGTAAAGATCTACAGGAACTATTGTTAAATAGTTACTAAGACTGATTTCTATTGTTATTAAGCTTAATATGGGTTTTCTACAGAATACAGCATAAAGTATGATTTTAAACAAGTAATAGTGTTACAATTTTTTTTTTGATGACTAAGAAATAGTAGATATATTTGGTCATGTTCTCTTGTAATGAATTGGCTCTTTTGACTGCTTAAGGATTTATTTTCATAATGCCAGATACTTCATTGGAATTTTGGGTTCTTAGAACTCAAAAGCTTTATTGTGTGAAATAATATTCTAATCTATTTTGGAACGAAGTGCTTCAGTCCAGTCTATTTCCCAAGAGTGTCTTTGTAAAAACACAAGACTTTGGAAACTCCCACATGGCAAGGTCATCTCTTAGAGCCCTTCCTGGATGTTTTCACCCAGGGTAATGAGGTGTTTAAATGGCAAGATCAAAAGAGCCTAAATTTAGAAGGAATCACATAGTCCTAAAACTAGAAATGACCCTTTAGGTCTTCCTTACTTTATAAATGAAGATGCTGATGAGAGAATGACGTGCCTTAGCTCATTGAGGCCTTTTTACAGACCTCACCTGTAGCCAACCAGTTCCATGTGCCTTCTCTCCTCAACAGAGGAATACTCCCTGTTTAAAAAATATCTGTGTTACAAACTCACAGTCAAACTGAAACTGTTGCCTGATTTACAACTCCCTTGAGTGGCCTTTGGTATTTGTATATTTGTTTATGGTGCTGAGAATGGAATGCAAGCCCTTGTGGATATCAGCTAGCAAGGGCTCTACCAAGAGCTAGAGTCTTGGGCAAGAGTTAGTTCTTTGTAAAAAAAAAATTTAATAATGTGTAATTGTGGTTTTTTACAGAACAAACATCATTATAAGGCACATGAATGATTTACATAAAAAGTTTATAGATGGCCTATAACCCTGCATTTCAAAACAGTCCAAAAACCTAAAAACACTTAAAGTAACAATCAATTCAATTATTGACCCGGTTTCCCATAAAGACCTGAAATCATACAGAATGGGAAAAGGAAAGATAATACTGGGATTGAGAAAATAGCATTTTCAGGCATGGAAATTAACCTTGGGCAGTTGTTTGTTTGTTTGTTTTGGCTACTAAGGCAAAGACAGAAGATATTAATTTTTTCTGATAGTAATATTTTACCTTATACACATTTATGTAAAAATATTAATATAATGAATGAGGAGATTTTAAACCAAAATCACTGAAAGGAGATATGAAAATGTATCAGTTCCTTCATGGCCCTTGTACTGATTTAAGTGAAAGCATTTGAACATTGACTTATATTCCTGGGTGGGTGGGTGGTTAGAATTTCAAAGCAATGCAAAGGTCCATTAATAGAGACATATTGAAGATAGAGTCCACTAACACAGGAATAGAGGTAGAACCACAGGAGAACATTTACTGATTTATTATAGTGAGGAAGTGTGGAAGAGTTCCCACAGGACTCTATCAACGTGGGCTCAAAACAGCAGGATGTTCCTCTACTAAGTATGGAACTCTGGCTAGACAGACATCTGTGAGGGAGAACAGGATATGTGAACTACAAGTGTAAACTGCATTTTTTAAAAGCATGATTTAAAATCTGTGTGAAGAATGAAGTCTAAAATAAAGAATTCATTGTTGGTAGTCAAAGGGAATTTTATTTAATTTTTTATTATTAGCGCTTTTTATTTACATTTCAAATTCTATCATCTTTCCTCATTTTCTCTCCAAAAACACCCCTATGCCATCCCCCTTTCTCCTGCTCCCTAACCCCGCTTCTCTGTTCTGGCATTGCCCTATACTGGGGGCATTGATCCTTCACAAGACCAAGGGCCTCTCCTCTCATTGATATCCCACAAGGCCATCCTCTGCTGTGTATATAGCTGTAGCCTTAAGTCCCTCCATGTGTGCTCTTTGGTTGGTGGTTTAGTCCCTGAAACTCTGGGGGTACTGGTTAGTTCATATTGTTTCCTATGGGGCTGCAAACCCCTTCAGCTCCTTGGGTTTTTTCTCTAGGTCCTCCATTGGAGACCTGTGCTCAGTCCAATGGATGGCTCTGAGCATCCACTTCTGTATTAGTCAGGCACTGGCAGAGCCTCTCAGGAGACAGTTATATCAGGCTCCTGTCGGCAAGCGCTTGTTGGGTTTGGTATTTAGAATTTTTAAATTAGTTTCATGTTCATTAATTTGTCCTTTAACAGCACTTGTTTCTAGTCTTGTTTGCTGGCCTTCTTTTATTTTTTAGTCTTGTTTTTGAAATAAGGTCTCATGGAGCCCAGGGTGACTTCAAACTCTCTATGTTGCTAAGCCCATCCTTGAACTCCTGATCGACTTGCCTCTACATTTTACATGCTAGAATTACAACTGTGCTCCACTACCTTTTGCTGAAGTAGAAATGTCTGGGTTCTTTAGAGACTCAGTTGTGTTATGTGGAGTTTTTCTAGAAGCTGTCTTGTGAGAGGATGTTTTGCTGAGGCAGACATGTGAGAGAGCGCGCGATGTTTGGAAAGAGTATAAGTATAACCCAACAGGCAGTGAACAAAGCTCTTGGATCAGTTTGTCTTGTGACACCATTGCTGGTATTCAATGATCTTTGCTTGTGACTTCTTTGAGAAAAATGCACCAAAGAACTTCTTGTGGTATTCTGGTTGTTTCTTGAAGCTTCTGTTGACTCCTGTCCACACGGAAGAGCCTCATGGTTTCTTCTGGATCTAGCCACTGCTACTGATTTGTGTTTAGGATTTGATGATTGGATTAGATTGCTGCTAATGACTCTTGTTTGATGTTTTGGATTGGACTGCCATTAACCTGACAATGAAGATTGGAATCGCCCAAAGAGCTACTAAACAGGCCCTCATCCCGTTTCCTATTAACCTTTCTTTTCCGCTACCTCTGGTAGGTGGGCTAGAAAGGAGGCTGAAGTACTTAAGAACTCTAGTAGGCTTTGAAAAATCTAAGCCTACATTCTACCTGGGGCCATTGGATAGTTTTACTCTTAGCAGTCAGAAATGTAACATGTAATTTCTTGTGGCATCCACAGCTATGTATGGATTGTAGTCTTGATTTGTCTTGAGGAGAATTAATAATAAAAATCTCATTCTCTAATCTGATATATATATCAGAATACCAGCAATGGTGTCACAAGACAAACTGATCCATATATA
>NW_022196905.1:55849790-55877712 GCF_008632895.1 Mastomys coucha | reverse complement strand
ATATATATACATATACATATACATATATACACATACACACATTATTGAGTATTTAACATACACTGTTAAAAGCTTTACAAGTATTATATTATTTTATTCAGCCACTCCTCCATTATTATTCACATTTTAGAAATTACTTGGTCTAATTTCTCACATAGTATGTGATGGGCTTATTTAATTAGCTTGATTAAACAAAGAATGGTGGTTCCTTTACTTGTGGTTAGTAGAAAAAAAAAGAGAATGTAGAAGGGATTTGAAAATTGGGAATTACATTAGTTATTTTTCTATTGCTATGAAAAACGGTGCTAACAAAAGCAAAAGGGTTTCTCTGGGGTTATAGTCAGAAAGGGTGAGAGCCCATCCCACCAAGGAAAGCGAGAACCAGTCAGGGAAGGCATAGCCTCAGGAGCAAGAAGCTGGCTCATCACATTTCCATACACACAGGAAATGAATGACAAGAGAGAAAATGGAAAGTTCCGCAGAGCAATTAAACCCACAGACCCCACCCTACTGCACCGAAGTACTTCTGCATCCATGCTCTATCTTATAAAAGGTTCTATAACCTTCCCAATCAGTACTGCCAATTGCAGATCATGTATCCAAACACATGTAGAAGTGCTGCTGCAGATGGTAGTCATCTCTGAAAGTTGACTGACAAGCAAATGAAGTGATATAAGGATGACATGTTCCTCGCTTGTTTTCCACAATAACTTCACTCTCCCTTACATGCATGTCAGGTCTTTTGCCAGCTGGTCTATTTGTTGTCACAGCCAATGGTTGTCCTCAGACTTATATTAAGTACTTATCTCTATAGAGGGAACACGTCCCTATGCCTTCTCCTTTATGGATCCATTTGGCACCTGGATTATTTGTGTTTCTCAGATTAGCTACCTTCTAACTTCTCTCCTGGTCTTCTAAGTCTCCTTCTGACGCTGTCCTCTCCACCTGTGACTCCTGTCTGCTCTGTTGTCTAAAGCACAGAGTGTCTGGTCCCTGACTCAGTACCATGAGTATCTGGTGGATGAAAGAATAAGCCCAACACAGGAACTGAGGCCAATGTAGTTTGGTTTCAGAGATGGACTCCCCCCACCCGAATTTGGCATTAAACCAATTAAAAATAGTTTGTTTCAAATATCAAATAGAAGAAGAAAATTTAGTCAATGGTTATTGAAATTCCAGTCCCTCATTTGATAACTTGCCTTATTCATAATTTCTTCACACAATTGTCCTTTCTGCCATTCATAGTACATGATGCGTATGAAAATTAAAAAAAAATAAAGTAAGATCATCTTCAAATTTACTAGAATTCCATGTTTTCATGTACAAGAAAGAGAGGAGAACATTTTATTCTAGAAGCGAATTTTATCTGTCAAGAAAAGTACTTTTGGATTTTAAGTGGAATTGCTTAATATGTTGGTATCTAAAACTGTGTATTGAAAAATATTGTCTGAAAAGATGGACTAGATAGAGTTTGCATAATTATTTTTTTCTGAGAGTAATTGTGTAACATTTAAATCTACTGCTTTCATGTTTTAAATCTTGCATACAATTTAAGGATAGAAAAATATTATTAGTGCCACTTTGGTGTAAAATTATAGGGCCATACAGATACTCACATGCATAGCTTATCTGTGAGAACACACTCTGCTTACGTGTACTGCCTCTAAGCCATTCACTGTGTGGTATGTTTTTCCTATCTGATGTCCCTTTGGGTTTGGCTCTAGGGACATCAAAGAGAGTCTGGAGCATGGAGAAGGCTTCTCATTTCTCTCTTGTCTGATCTACACAGAGATTGTATCTTTTTTCACACTTTGAAGAGGCTATTTATTGCCTTATTGTGCATATTGTTGCAATTATGCATTGCAGAGAAATCATTCCATAACTTGTAGTAATGACAACATAACACAGTGCCTCTAATCATCCTGAATACCTAATGCTAACTTTAAAATAGCCACACTCTATTAAATACTCTAAAACCACAAAGCAATTTGATTTTCTAGTTTGCAAAATGCTGAATGTTAAAGGTTAGGTGCAAGCAGCACTGAGAACATGAATCTGAGTTTGGTGCCACCACAGCTAGTTGTAGGAAGGGCAGTGGCACCGGTTTGGAGGTACATTTTCTCTCCCACTATGTACATACTGGGAAAATGATTTTGAAATAATTTTCAGGCAATTAGAAAAGAGCCTATTTTCCTGCTTGTTTGTTTCTGTATTCACCTAAAAAAAAAAAACTGTTTAAAAATATTCCCCACCTCCTTTTTTTCTATTAAGGAAAAAATAGCTTCTATTCTCAAATAATATATCCTGATGATAGCTTCCCCTCTCTCTCCTCCAACTTTCTCCTATATATCTTATTATATCTTATTTCATGTTTGGTAGTTATCTTTCAGAAGCCTATTCTTTTCTAATGGGAGACTGAAGGGGAGTAGACACAGAGGGAAGAGAAGGGCAGTAGTGCTTTTACTATAAGAATGTCCATTCATCCCAATTCTATGTGGCATTTGCAGAACACTTGAACTGGAAAACACTACATACAAGCATGAGGCAGACAAGATGAGACCTTTCCTCCCAACGGCTATTCTGGAAAGTTTCATGATCCTTACCTTTTGCTCCCACAGTCTTGGGGGTAACAAATTATGTCCTTAGTCAGTTTGGATTTACTCAGTTTTCTCTCAGGGCTTGTAATACCTATTTCACCATTTCTTACATGAAGACTTCCATAGGATAGTTTCCCTCTGTACACCCAGTCTTTTATGCTCAGACTTTTATGATGTCTAGCATATGAACGGGGTCTTAGATGTTTTTTCACATCTCGTTCTTCTCTCCAACTATGTCTTAGCCTTTTAATGATGTGTTTTAATTCCGTTTGACTGCCAATACCTGAGAATCCATGAAACTTCTATGCATGTGGCTTTTTCCTGCTGACCATTCAGGTTAAATCAAAACTTGCAGTCAGACATCAAACTTGCTCGAGATGGGTCCCATTGCTCATTTTGCTCTTCTCCTCCTGCCTTAAAAGCATCTTTCATGATACCACCTCTACAGTCTGTGCTGTTTTATTTGCTATAATTACTTTTTTTGTCGAATTCCTACTATCCTTTAGGCATACAGGAAACATATTTCTCCTTTGTAGTCTACTTGACTGCAGGTCTTTCCTTATTGCAGAGAGCTGTGTCATGGGGCTGACATGACCAACAATCAGTAATTGGTAGACCTTAGTGTTCTGGGTGGCTCACAGGGCCACCCAGAACATTGGGAAGAGACCCTAGCCCACCACCCTTTACTTCTGAGAGATTATCTATTTGATTCCACTTTCATTTTATCTGAAGATTTCATTTTAACAGAGAACTTTTCTGACACAAAAATATCTTCAAAACTATTAGCATAGTCCTCCATATATGCATAGGTTTTCCCTAAATCCAAAAATAAAGTGTCTGCATTTGAAGGAAAGACATTCTTTTAAAATGTTTAAAATGGTAGACGGCCCATAACTCAGAATTCAGTACATAATTTCTCCAGGTGTTACAATATATTGAAAAGAAAAATATTTCTCCATTTTATTAAGAAGTATTGATTGCTATTTGCTGATAAACTACACACAAATTCAAAACCTATATTCCTTGAAATTGTACTTGAGCTTTCAAATAAAGTATTAGAAGAGGGATAGTCAGTGAAAATTCATAGCCCAGAGTATAAGAGAAGCCCTCACCTACAAAAGTAATATGTTTAATCCTCTGGATTTCATTAACCAAACAAGAATAAATTAAAAGACACATTGAGCTCCCAAGATTGTAAGTCATTCAACTCTACATTAATATGCATTAGTTCCAAGGAGTAAATGAAAATTATATATGAAAGGATTTGAAAGTTATAAAGTATTAAAAGTAATGAAATGCATATATTTGAAGTTCTCTTCTCAATGAATTCCTTAGAAAATAACTGGCAAGGTAAAAATTCACTGAAGTAAACTATAATGTTAAAAATATCAGTGTGAGTGTCAGTAAATGAAAGCCATAGAAAACCAGGATTCAGTTCACTTACCTGCCTCCAAGTGGCAAATTCACAATGCTTCTGTTTAGTACTTAAAAATAATCAAAATTAGTATCATTCTCCTGTAATTCCCCTTATATGATCCCCAAGCCCTTTAACTTGTCAATGTTCTTTGTTCTTAATAATTCGCTGAGTTCAATTAGTACACATGGATATGGGGTCATCCATTGGAACCTAGAAACCTACTATTGACCACACAAATAAAGAAAAACAGTACTAACTTCCTAGGCACTCATCAACTACCAAAATCTTCTCAGTTCGAGTGGGCCACATAAGGTTCTCTCAGACCCTTGTTGGAATTCTGAGTGTCTTTGATATTTTACATTGTTATGAAGACAATAACAGCTGCTATAAATGCAGGAGTGAAATGTTCATGCCATGTCCATAAGACACCATCGTCATAGCGTGAGCCCCAGTCCTCCAGCTCCTACATTGTCTTTGTTTTTTTTTTCCTCTCTTTTTTTATTAGATATTTTCTCTATTTACATGTCATATGATTTCTCCTTTCCCAGTTTCACCTCCAAAAACAAACAAACAAACAAAAAACACCAAAAAAAACCAAGAAGAACAAACCCCTTGTTCCCTTACCCCTCCCCCTGCTCACCACCCCACGTTCTCCCACTTCCTGGCCCTGGCATTCCCCTACACTGGGGCACAAAACCTTCACAGGGCCAAGGGCATCTCCTCCCATTGATGACCGTGTTTGGTTTTTTTTTTTTTGTTGTTGTTTTTGTTTTTTGTTTTCTACTTTTCTGCAGTGTTTTCCGAGGGAAGACAATATAGACACCCAGTTTATGGCTCGACACTCAATAGTCACCAATTCTAATTCTGAGTTTTTACATTGACTCATTTCCACTGAAAAGAAATGTCTCTGAGCAAGGTTGAGAACAGTACAAACCAAATAATACAAGCATAAAATTTAGATGGCGATTTGGCAACAGCACTATTTGGTAAAATTGTTAACAGTAGTAATAGTGTGTTCTGTCCTAGGGTGCATGACTCCTCAGCTATGAACCTGTGAGATTTCCAGTAAAAAGCTTGAATTCCCAGCTGTGGAGCAGACCACATAAACCCAGTAAGAAAGCCGTTGATTACTCATATAACAGGCATGACACTATTGAGGCATATTGCACAACCTACCTAACAGGTTAATACTGTAGGATGCAGGGCCCAAAGCTTTGTATGACCATCGAACTACCAGCCAGCTGCCCCATCCTATTGAATAGCACTTTTTGGCATTTTGAAAGCCACCCCACCAGAACAGAAGTTTCCCAATCAGTTAAGAATGGTTTCTACTATATCTTACATCCAATGCGATTGGTATCTTTAAAAATAGAATCTTACCACCTAATGATTATGTGTAACTAAAAGTGACACTAATAGTTCATATTGTGTTGGTGAGCTCTGGGGCATCCTTGATCCCTAAGTTGTAGGATGGTGGTCCATACATGACACTGATTTTTGGTCAACAATCCATGTCTCCAAAAAACAGCATTCTACCCATGAATGGAACCTCCGTTCAAAATCAGTTTTAATTTTACACTGTGTTTTAAATTCGTCTTTCTTTCAAAATGTGGTTTCCATATGGCTTTTTCATATTGATTTTAAGTAATTCACATCTTACCTTCTCCTGTCCTCTATCCCCTTACCCCCATACTCACTTAAATTGTTAATCTCTGAGTTGTAAGGCAGAGTTTCCCTATGGATTTTTTTTTTTTAATGTATCCATCATTTTCAGTCTTCTCTTCTGCCTTTTCCCCATCCACATATTCCCTATCTGTCCCAGTACCCCCTTTCGGTATTTTCATCTATGTTACACTTTCTTACCTGCCTTAATGTACCAGCAGCAATGGTTTACTTCTAGTTTGTGGCCTTTGAGAGACCAGAGGTTCACAGAGATCTTGGGTTCAGACTCCATCTTAGAAAACCTGGCCTAAGGCTAAACTCGAGTTAACCAACAAGCCTGCACTTAGCACTAGTTTCCAGGTTACTTTCTAGCAAGCCTGCCCCCAGCACTTCACTTCCTGACAACCACCAATCAAGAGGAAAACAGAAGTTCAGTTTACGGTTTGATTCTCAGCACCAGCCAATTACTTTAAAGAGCAATGAAACTCCAAAATAGCCCCCCAAGCAGATGTGTGCTGGGCTAGAAACCTTGCTTGCTAGCAAACAATATAGGCCTGTTTGCTCATCTCTATAAATGCTTGCTTGAAACTGGGCTCAGGGCTTCACCTTTTTGTCCTGTTGCATCAAGTTCAAGCTTGAATAAAAAGAACCTAGATTCTAGTGCGATTGCATCAGAATCAGCTCCTTGGTGGTCTTTTAGGGCTTGCAAATGGACACAGCAGCCTCCATGTATACTCCACATTAAATACACAAAATAAAAGACTTGAACTAAGAGGTACAAATGGTAGAGAAAATGTGACATGTGTCTTTTCTTTTAACCATGAAATAAAATTCCCTTGTGGATATGTACCACACTTTTCTTATTCATTTGTTAGCTGGTAGATGTATAGTTTAATTTTATTTTCTAAGGGTTACAAAAAAAGCATCATGGATGTGCAAATATCTCTCTATAGTAACTTTTTGACATGCTGTATCTTCATAGATTTAAGAATGATTTGCTGTAACCCATATTTTTCTCATATGTATATGTTCAAGTGGAAGAGGGCTACCAAGAAATTCAGTGATGGTTCTCTTAGCTTTATAGATAAATAACGATGGATATATTGGAATGGGCTCAGATTAATGTACATCCTTTGTGACTAAATACATTCTACAATTTAATATCCCTTATTAGTACCATGGATATTTGTAATATTGAAATGTATCATGGGATAAATCCCCATATTCTATAAAGCATTCATCCTTAGCAAGAATGAACTTGTTTTGACACAAACTTTATGTTCTTGCATCAAACTTTATTGTTATTAAATATCAAGCTTAACCCCTCTGAATCTGAGTTAAAATATTGGTATGGATTTCTGTCACTAGCCTGTAGTTCTTGAGTATGAAACTAAATCTACTAGTTACTGCACAAAGAGTACCTCTTATTAGTAATGGAACCTGAGATACTTACATAGAACTTGAAGGGCCAGAATTAAGATCTGATTTTACAGAATATTTAAAGGTAGATGTAGCTTCTTGATTAAATTCTAATCTGAAGACTGTGGGTTAAAGTGATAGGCCACTTCTTAGTCTACTCTATTTATACTTGTACTGCAACCTCTTTCCTTTCTACCAGCATGGATGTGGATGTATGTGGTGGTAGTATGGGTGGAAGAAGGTTAAGAGCAGCCACATTGTCCATGGGAGGTTTACCTCATGTTGATAAAGACAGTGCCTTTATTTGGGCTGCTGGTGCTCTAACAAGTCAGCATAGGCTAGCATAAGAGTAGAGTAACAACAGAAATGTCTCATAGTCTGGAGCTGGAACTTTAAAATCACTATGGCAACAAGGTTACCATGTGGTGAGAAAACTCCCCTCCATCATTTATCCTATCCTTACAAGGTTGAAATAATGTCACAGAGCTCTGGGTTCTATTTTATGAAGACAATAAGCTTATTTGTAAGCTCGTTAGCCTCATGACTTCATCACCTTCAAAAGTCCTACTTAATCTCCAGTCCTAACATATGATAGATTAAACATTTAGTTTTGTAAAGGAGCAAAGTTAGTCTACAACAGACATGAAAAGTTTGATGCAGTCTTGGGCTATGTATATGCTTGGCCCAGGGAGTGGCACTATTAGGAGTTGTGGACTTGTTGGAGTAGGTGTGTCAATGTAGGCATGGGCTTTAATACCCTTGTACTAGCTGCCTGGAGGCCAGTCTTCTCCTATCAGCCTTTGGATGAAGATGTAGACCTCTCAGTTCTGCCTGAACCTCTGAACCTGTAAGCCAGGCTCAATTAAATGTTATGCTTATGAGAGCTGCCTTGGTCATGGTGTCTGTTCACAGCAGTAAAACCCTAAGACAGAGGGCAATAATCATCTAAATTTTAACATTTGACTTCTGCTACTATATCCAAACAAGGACCCTAATTTATAAAATCAACAAAACTAAAAGTCTTGTACTGAGCTGTTTAATGTAGTGAATAATTCTTTTTCAGGTAACACTCATAAACTTTGGCTGTTTATGTACATCTGGAGCCTGTCAATGTTATCACTGAGTTCATTGACAGAGGTTGATTAATTTCAATATTCTCTTCTAAGAGAGGGTTCAGTAACTGGAGAGGTTTCGGTAACTGTAGGTGATTTGTTGGTTAGTTGGAAAGCCATTTCCAGATGCTGAAAATATCCTTACTTGTACTTCTGTTATAGATATACATCTGACATCAAAACCTGTATTAGTAAGAGTTCTCTAGAGAAACAGAACTAATAGATTATAGCTACATCTCTATATAGGGAGATATAGATAGATAGAGATAACGGGGATTGATTATAATGTCTTAAACAGGCTGTTCCAGCTAGCCCAACAATAGCTATCTACTAATGGAAGATACAAGAACCCAGGAGTTGTTCTGTCCATAAGACTTGATAATTCAGCTAGTCTTTAGTATATCCCAGAACCCCAAAGAAGTAGGCTTTAATGCTAGTGAAGAAATGGACATGCCATCAAAAGCCAACAGGCAGAGAGAATATACTTCCTTTTCCCTTGTCCTTTCTGTCGACAGTCTGGGATGTTTGGGAGTTTTCATGGGACCCTTCTGCCAACAACTGAATTAAATGGAACCATTTCCCTGTACTGGAAGCTTTTTATGGTAACAAGAGATGTCCAGTTGAGGCTCTGCACCTTTCCCCATTAGTTAATGAGTTCCTTTAGATTGTATTTATGTATGTATATATTTTAGAGATTTTATTATATTTGGTTTCCTTACTGCCCCTCAAATGGACTTTAATGTTAGCTCTCTCTCTTCCAATACTCATTCCCTTGTCACCATTTTAATGAGATATGGCATTTATTTTTTATTAGATATTTTCTTTATTTACATGTCATATGATTTCTCCTTTCCCAGTTTCACCTCCAAAAAAAAAAAAAGAACCAAACCCCAAAACTAACAAGAACAAACCCCTGTCTCCTCCCCTGCCCCCCTGCTTGCCACTCAAACCTTTCCCACTTATTGGCCCCTGGCTTTCCCCTACACTGGGGCACAGAACCTTCACAGGGCCAAGGGCCTCTCCTCCCATTGATGACCAACTTTGCAATCCTCTACTATACACGTGCTGCCAAAGCAAACAGTCCCACCATGTGTACTCCTTGGTTGGTGGTTGAGTCCCTGGGAGCTCTGAGGGTACTAGTTAGTTCTTATTGTTGTTCATCCTAAGGGGCTGCAAACCCTTCAGCTCCTTTGGTCCTTTCTCTAACTACTTAATTGGGGACCCTGTATTCAGTTCAATGGATGGCTGTGAGCCTTTACATCTGTGTTAGTCAGGTACTGTCAGAGCCTCTTGGGAGACAGCTATATCAGGCTGGATTGTCCTTCCTTCAGTCTCTGCTCCATACTTAGTCTCTGCAACTCCTTCCATGGGTATTTTGTTCCACATTTTGGTCTTCCTTTTTCTTGAGTTTCTTGTGGTTTGTGGGTTGTTCTTTGTATATTCCAAACTTCTGGGCTAAAAACTACTTATCAGAGAGTGCATACCATGTGTGTTCTTTTGTGATTGGGTTATCTCAGGATGATATTCTCCAGATTTATCCATTTCCCTAAGAATTTTGTTTTTATCCACTTATGAATGGTAGAAACTGAATTTTCTATGATACAGAACATTATGATCTTAGTTACTTTTTGGATATAAGTAACTTGGATTTGGAAATAACTCTTATTAACTTATCAAGATAAGTCTTCACTTTATCTTTAGGGACTGCCTGTTTCCATTTCCATGAGGAGCTGGGTTGACCTACCAGCATAATCCTATTTAATTTAGCACTCCGTTGATTCATTTAATCAAGACACCAAACTTACGCTACTGAACTATACTTTCAAAACTGCTGATCTCTGCTAAGAACACTTGAACTCTGTGCAAGACTGAACTTCGTTTCTAGTTGGAAGACTATGGGTCTGCACATAGGTAGCATTTGAAAGATCATTTCTAATAGGGCATCGTGGACAATGCTTTGCTGTCCCTGCACTTGGGAGGCAGAAAAGAGGCAGGCAGATTCCAAGTCTGAGGTCAGCTTAGGATGCTTAGCAATATCTTATCTCAAAAATAGAGATGGGTAGATGATAGATAGATAGATAGATAGACATAATTCCCCATTAATTACTCTATATAAAACAATCTCAAGAGTTTTTCTGCAAGCAGAGTATTCAACCATCTTCTGTGACTACCATCTGTTGGCTATGAGATTTCACAATTATTGAGAATTGGGTTTTTAAAAGATCTATTACCATAGAGCCTTCTGAACAGCAGCTGAAACAAACAATGAAGCAAACAAAAATATTTATCTATTTTAAGTGTGTGAGGGTTTTGCCTGCATGTAAGTATGCATACCTTGTACCCTAGGGGACAAAAGAGGATGGTAGTTCCTCTGGAACTGGAGTTAAAGATGGTTGTGCAGCACCATGTAGGTGCTGGGAACTGAACCTTGATTCTTTGAAAAAAGCAGTAAGCGTTCTTAACAAAGGTCAGCAGTTTTGAAAATGTAGTTCAGTAACATGTTTGATGTCTTGATTAAATGAATCCAGGGAGGGCTAAATTAAATAGGATTATGTCGGGTTTGTTCTCTGCAGGATTCTCTTGAAGACATTTGTAGGATGTGTGTCATTAAATCTTCAGCAGAGACTATTAACTGAAGTATTTTCCAGGACTATTTAACGAAGCTCTCTTCCTAAAGCCTCACATAGAGATCTGGAAATACCACTTCTTTGTTGCCAACAGGGTCATGAGAAAGGGCTCTGTGAGCATCTGCTGACCTACCTGTCTTATTCAATTAAGCCATTAATAAAATGCTTTTTGTGACTCTCTTCTTTCTTGCTTCTTGAAATTATCTCAGTATTCTATATTAATAATAACAACTATGATTATAGCTGTTATTATAATAACAGGGCTTGTTTTCAAGCCGAGTTCTCTTGTCTCTCCTGTTACTGACACCCCTGTAGCCTCTGAGCCAGGATCCTCCATATGTTCAATGTTCTAACAGGCTATCTTGCTTCCATAGCTAGCATATTTACTTTGATCTTACACCATGTGAATGTGGTTTGTGGATGACCTTCCCAATAATGTGATTGACTCATTTGATTTTTCTTTCTCATGAGCTGGTATGAGTAATAGTTTCTGGCACTCACAGAAACTAGTATGTAAACTAGTATTCAACATTTGTAGCTTGACTTTAAGGAATCATAGCTAAATAAAGGATGGTTTTCTCTAACAATCAACAGACATTTTAATCAGGGTGTGGCTAGCTGTATTATGGATAAAAGGTGTGAAAATGTGTATAAATTACTAGCTAGAATTCTTTGCAGAATACTTTGAAGACTTGGTTCTTGTCCTTGTTCCACATTGTTTTATAAAATGATTATAGTCATGTGTAGGCTTGTACCCAGAACATGTCTCACTCAGTGGAAGATGTCTATCAATAACCAACATGAAGGCTGCTGTTAAGTCTGTTATCTGAGCAACATTGCTGATGGATGAAAAAAAAAAAAAGTCTAGTACCAGTCACCAGTTAAGCTAATAACACTGCATCTCCAGGGAGATAGGATGATGCAGTAATTGCAGTGAAGTACCCTCAGTATCCACAGGGCTATCCAGCTCCAGTGGCAGCTCTACCATTTACAGCTTGGGTGACTTTGCAGAGGTCTTCAACTCTTACACCTTTAGGAACCATCAGCTGGAAAATGAGACCCATAATGCCGTGCAACCCCTAACGCTGATATGAGGATTAAAGAAATAGTTGATCTACTAGTTTGGGGATTGGGTAGACTTTAGGAAATAATGACACCTACAAGAACATGCATGTTATGAAGATGTTCATTTTGGCAGAATGTTATGCTACTAGTCTAACCCACATCTACCAAATAGTAGACTTTGCTAAAAGTGTGTATTGTTACTCTTAATCGTATTGTCTATGGTGTTTGTAGAAGCCGGTCGGTTTATTAGACAAAGGTTTACTAAACAAAGAAGGCTTTAAAGGGCCAGCATCCCCACACCCAAGCTGGAGTTAAAGGGTGTGTTTGAGTGGGGGTGGAGTTGAAAGTGAAAGCACCAAACAATTACAGCTGCATTCACAGCCTAAAACACTGGCTTGTTTTTCAGTCTCCTCTCCTCTTGGCCTGACAGTGCATGCCCCTCAGAGGGAAGTGAATCCTTTAGCTCTCCCTGCCCTGCCCATTATCCCAGGCTTTTGAAAAACAGGTGCTGGGAGGATGAATAAGTTTTTGCACAATTAACTGATACCTGTCTTTTATGTAAGATCAGAGTAAATATTTCACATACATTAGCATATTTTTTTACCATAGACACAAGATGGAAAGTCAGGGGAACCCATATATTTTCTAACTAGGGGCAGGGTAAATTCAAAATCAATTCAGGAGTAGGCAAGCACTAAATAATGACAAAGCATTTGCCCGTCCGATTACTTATGAGATGCACTGTCTCTTATTGGCAAGCATGCTATGTACTATGTACTTCATGAAGATGATCAAATGAGATAAATTGGTGGTTTTAAAACATATTGCCTAGTTAAAACTGTCTTTATCCAGAGCATAGAGAAAAGAAATTAGTTTCAGTGGGGGAAATCAATGGAAGAAAAAGCTCTCTGGTGCCCTAGAAACTCTATTGAAAAAATAAAAAAATCTAGGCATTTATAGCTCGGTGGATGCATGATGGGTAGTTCCTCTTTAGGAAGAAGAAAGAAAAGCTCCATCAGGCATGACTACCATGGCTTTCTTAAAAGGCTCACAAAACCTTCAGTGTAGACATGTTTTGATTGCTAAACCAGACCAAAACTACTGTAGTGGGGATGTGAGCACTTCCACAGGAAAAAATATAAAACCATCACGCCGGATGCTACAGAAACCGCGTGGTGAGAAGGAAGCACAAGCTTGTGTGTATGTCTTTGAAGGTCTACACCTGCTGTAGGGCAGAACTGAGATGTTGTGTCAGACTTCACTCACAGAGGAGTGGCACCATGTGTTTTCAAAGAGAGTTAAGAACATTACCTCTCCAGATCGAAAAACACTGACATGGGTATTTGCTTCCTAAAGGAAGAACAGAGATCAGGCTGGTGTGTGAGTAACAGCAGCCAATGGACTAAGCTGGTGACTGAAGAACTTTTCAATCTAGGCCCCAATTCCTGGCAGGCTTAGCTACGGAGAAATACTGAGTTAGCATCTCTATTCCCAGATCAACAAAAACTTTCATGAGTAGTGGGACATTTTTATCCTTTTCTTCTTTATCTTCTAAACTACTTTTAGGGACTAGGAATTTGGGAATGGTATTTACTTTCACACAGACACACACAGACACACAGACACACACACACACACACTAGACAATCTTAGACTTAATAAAACACATAGATACATAACTTATTACAACCTTACTGCAGACACTGGAAGCATATACTAAGTGAAGTCTCTACCGGGGTATTAAATACAAAATCTGTATTTTTTTAAAGCCAAAGTGCCACTAACTTGTTCATACATCTTGCTTCTAGGGTACAGCCTGGAAATTTGCAAATGTCTGTAAATTTCTGCACAGATCTTGGACATCTTCTGTACACACGAAATAGCTCACAGACACATGTACATATTGTCACAATTAACACCTTAGCAATCACACCTCCATGTATTGAAATTCCTCCAGCTGAAATACTTTCTATCAGGAACTGAAGATTACATAAAATGCACAAATTAAAGTAACTATTGGTTTCCTTCTTAAATCCCTCTAAGCCTTTGTATTTCTGTCTTATAAAATCCTACCCGGGCGCTCTGTGTGGCCTGTGAGACATTACTTTTTATTGTAGCCTACTCTTCCCACTTATTCTGTTTTGTATTTTTTTCTTTTATTTCCTCTAAAGTTCCTGCTTTTTGTTCCCTCTAAGGTTTTCCAAATGTTCTTCTTTGCAGAAACACATCTTTGCCTCCTCTGTATGCACGGTGTAAAGCTCACTCCCACTCATTCATTTCTCAGCTTAAATGTCGCTTGTTTAAAAAAAGACCCTTTTTTTTTTTTTTTGAGTTACCAATCAAAACTGTTCCTTTTCCTGACTATTCTCTACCATAAAGCATCATTTGTTCCAATACCCTGAATGCAGTAATTAGTTCAAAATGAATGGGCAGATTGATAAGAATCAGACAAAATGATGACAAATACTACTTTTATTAGTGTAGACAACATGCCAGGCTTGGAGGCTTGCACACAGATTGAGATTTCCCAGCGTTTCTCAGCTAGGAGGAGCAGACCATATTTCTAGTTTCTGAATGATAGCCTACATAAAGTCAAAGCCAGGGTGACAGTGCAGGGTCTCTGAAGCTGGTGACTCCTTCCAAGTATACCAGATAAGTTATCCCTATCACTGGGCAGACTATGTGCCATGGGTGGGTGTGTGGGTGGGAGCAGGAAGGGCATAATATCCTTCCACAGGAGCACATACCATTGGGGATAGCAGAAAAGCATCTTCTTCATTTTCGATGCAAATTTAATAATTTAAACTAGACATAATGAACGACTAGTTTAGACTTTAGAGATACGTTATCAAGTTCATATGTTTTAATACATATATAGGTAGGCATGAATGTGTTCTGGAAGAAGTACCATATATTTATTTATAACTAAGAATGTTATACTCATAGTATATATGCGATATATGCATACACATAGCACACATACAGATCTCTCTCTCTCTCCCCGTCTCTCTCATACACATATACATGCACACCCACCTGTATACATGTTAAATATTATAACTATTTGGGTACTACCTGCCTCTGCAATCATATTGCAAGCTCCAAGAGTATATAAATTTTGTCTGCTTTATTAAGTTCTGTGTCTGGGGCTCATCCGATCCCAAAATATCTATTAAAATAAGTAGAATGCTAAAAATATTTACGGTATGATTTGGTTTAAGACTCAATAATAGCTGAAGTGGATATTATGACTGCTGTACTGCAGCTCACAATAAAATAATCTTACCATGATTGGTTTATATTATCGCTTGGGATGTGTTTTTCTAAGGTTTCTATTTTAGACATCCTCAAGCTTACCTCAAGGGAAGCTTATCTTTCAAGAGTGATAATATCAGGAAAGAAAACTCACATTTGCAATGGCCACAGCTCCTGAGTCATCAACACAGGGAGGAACAGCATTTGGGGATAAAACAGCAAAAAAGAATGTCCTGACCAAATAAAGGCAGCCAGTTTTGCAGTGTAAACTTGCTTCTCATGAACACAAGGCCAGCAGGTCTTTTGATTCTTCAAGAGAAGTTAAAAATCTGCATTTTTATCATAAATCTCCATTTGGGGAACCAATTAAAATTTGCTGAACTCTGTAGCCCAAAACCTTACAGTAGACTTCCTGACTTCACACTCCCCCGCCCCAGGGACCTAGTTTGTGACCTCAGTCTTCATTAAAGATATCCTGTGGTCTGCTCTCTTATCAATTTCTCTCTTGCAATTTCATTCACCCTAACAGTGGTAATATAAGAGCTTTCAAATGTCTTCCTACCAGTGCAGTTTCACTGGTTCATAAGAAGTCTATTCCTGGCCTTGGATTTTGTGTGGTACCCCTTATTATTTATTTTGCTAAAAACTCCTGCTTTATTTTAAGCGTTCAAATCTTTCTATAAGTACATTACCATGCAGAAAGGGGAAAGGATGAGCCAAAAATTATTTCCAAGCTCTCATACTGAGAAACAGATTTTTTTTTTTAAGAAAATATATCTGGTGATTCAACTTTGAAAACACAGAGAAAAAAATGGACACATCAAAATGATGCAGTACTTGTCTGCCTAGTGTCTACAAATCCGTTGAGCAATAGTTAGGCTTTGTGAAATGTCTTAGCAATGATTTTTATTAAGATGCTCTACCAGAAAACAATAAGGTTAGATTTTTTTTTTAGCATTTAAAAATTAGAGCATGTGATCAGTTTTAAAATGTGGCCTTTCCCCCCATCTTCTACCTATTTCTCAGAACAAATTACTGTGTCCTAAACTATGACATATTGTTTAATAATGATTTAATCTTTTCACTTTACATAGGAAAACAGTTTCTTAAAGGTTTCCCAGACGTAGGTTTTTATCAATGTCTCACTGTTCTGTTTCCTACTGTAAACTGCCTTAACTGACAATCTCTATGCATGTAGAACTGTAGGTGTAACTAACTCACAGGAAATGCTGGCAGTGTAAATAACTCATAGGAAATGCTGGCAGTGTCAGCACGTATGCAACAGCAATTCCATTTTGACTGTTGCCTGGCCAACAGCAATCCATTTTAAGTTAAAGTTCCACTTAGGAAGGAATAAGAATATAAAAATATGCATATTAGCACAAAACTCTCAGCTCTGGTGCCCAAATCAGTTTCTAAAGTATTAATTTTATAGGAAAACACACACTGCTCATTTTCTTGAGATTACTTAATGGTTTCTTTTAAAATATTTTAACCTGGGTTGTTTCCCCATGTTGTGGTGAATAGATGAATGAGCTGAACCTTTTCACAGCTGTCGCATCTATTGTGGTTGAGGTATACCGACCACTTACTCGTCTACTTGTGGTGAGAAGTTAAATGATGCTTTTAAAGCAGCTCCTATAACAGCTAAGAGCCACAAGGAGTCAGCTGAAGGTGTCAAAGTATTTCACCTTAATAAAGCAAACATTTACCTAAGGCCCTAATGATGGGTACGGTAGGAATCTTGAGCAAACAGTAAGGAGGGGTGTGTCTCTGTAGCCAAAGTGCACAGGTAACTGACAAGGATTTTTCACTGAATGAAAACTACAGGTCAGGGATAATACAGGTCAAGAGAAAATACCGGCTACAGCTCAGTAGTAGGACTACCATTTCCCCAAGGGGAGAAAAATCAACCTCAGAAAAGAAGTCTGTGTAGTAAAACTACATCTTTAAGTTTATAAAACTAGCATACAAACAATTGGGATAAGTTCATAGATACATTGCTTTGGCTGCTCATCCCGCATGGCACCCTCCCGTGTTCTGGCCCTCCCCTTACTTCTTTTCCCTTTGGAACTCTTCTGCAGCTTAGGCGTTACACTTATTGTTACCTTCTTTGGTTTTCCTTATAACCCTTCTACATCGGAGTTTGCCACTGCAGACAAAACTCATGCCTGCTGTGCACCTGCTGGCTGGCACGTATACAGCCTGAAGACATCTGTTGTTGACCTCCTCCCCCACTGTGGACTGCTCCTCCAGCCATTCCCTGGAGCTGAGACCTGCGAGACGGAGTTTACACCTTTATCCCTGCAGCTGGGTTTCCCTTTGACATCCTCCTAGACTTTGCTCGGACTCTTCCTGACTCCTCCCTAATTCCTTATGTTATTCAAATTCCTTATGTTATTCAAATATAATTGCTTATGTTATTCAAATGTCGTTGTAACCAGAGATTCAGTTTGTTCTCTTGTATATAATTGCTGAACCCCCAAAGTAAAGGAGAGCCTTGACTGGAAACCCTCAACTTGGCTCCGGGTGTCCTTTTGTTCTCGAACTCTATGTTTCAGGTCTCCGTTCTCCCTTCGGTCGAGGCAGAACCCGGTTCATGAAACTGCGGGACAGTTCCAAAGATTCCCCTTTTTTTTCTCTTCTGGTTGGTCCTCTTTTTAGTTTCAGGATATACCATACCTACATATACACACATCTTCACAAAAAATAATATAAAAACTAAAATCTACATCATCCATATGAAATGAAGCACGCTGTGTTTGCCTTTCCGAATCTAATATACTTAACTTCATAATCTCTTGTTCTTTCAATTTTCCTGTGTCAAGGTTTTACTTTTCTTTATGGCTGAATACTTTTAAAGACCTTTCTATACCATAACAGAATAAAGTATAAGGTTCAGGCTTTGAACCCATGTGTCTCAGTTAGGGTTTTACTGCAGTGAACAGATACCATGATCAAGGCAACTCTTATAAGGACAACATTTAATTGAGGCTGGCTTACAGGTTCAGAGGTTCAGTCCAGTACTATGAAGGTGGGAATGTGGCAGCATCCAGGCAGGCATGGTACAGAAGAAGCTGAGAGTTCTACAACTTCAGCTGAAGACTACTAGGAGAAAACTGACCCTCACCAGGTTAGGGGGAGGGTTTCATTACCCACCCTCACAGTAACTCACCTCCTCCAACAAGGCTATGCTTGCTAATAGAGCCACTCCTTGGGCCAAGCATATTTAAACACATATATCACAGGCTTTTTAACCCTAACTCTCTTGTTTACAGATTGTGCATTTTTATCTGAGGTGACTTTCAGTTCCTACAAGGGTTAGAAAGGTGATAATGGCAGAACCTTCTCCTCAGCCCAACTGAGAGGGCTAAACATGCAAATATATCAAAATACCTGGTAAAAAAACAGATATATCACAAAACTTCTTTGCTTTTTTCCCCCCTCAGTTAATTAACCTGATCACTTCCAAGGCCCAAGGTGGAAAGTATAGCCCAAAATATCATCAGTCACACCTAGTTAGGATGCAGACAGAAGTTGCTGTGGTTTGGATCTGAAGTGCCTCTCGTAGACGCATACATTGACACCAGCTAGAGGACCAGTATTGGCAGGTAGAAACTTTGGTCATAGTCTTAATCACAGTAGTAAAAAGCAGATTAGAAC
This sequence comes from Mastomys coucha, assembly GCF_008632895.1. Classification (NCBI taxonomy): domain Eukaryota; kingdom Metazoa; phylum Chordata; class Mammalia; order Rodentia; family Muridae; genus Mastomys; species Mastomys coucha. The sequence continues at coordinate 55,858,895 of NW_022196905.1, read as the reverse complement.
AGTATCTTAGTGTGTTTTCCAGAGTGGCCCTGAACTGCTGGAAGGTACAGAATGAAGCAATCTATGTGCAGAAGAACAATACTGCATCAGCGTTCTTATACATGGAATTTAAAGATTCCATGTATAACTACTGATGATGTAGTGCCTGCAGAGTCTGAATCACTTGTGAACAAAAACAATTTGGGAAAGGAAGGGTTTATTTGTCTTATACCATCTGATCACTCTCAGTCGAGAGGGAGAGAGAGAGAGAGAATGAATTCACTGAAAGTGTATTATAGAACCATGGTTTCCAGAGAGGTTAGGAGATAAGAAAAGTTGGTGAGATGCTAATGAAAGGATCTAAAAGTTGACTTAGAGCCAGCGGTGGGTGGTGGCACACTCCTTTAATACCAGCACTTGGGAGGCAGAGGCAGGTGGATTTCTGAGTTTGAGGCCAACCTGGTCTACAGAGTGAGTTCCAGGATAGTCAGGGCTACATGGAGAAAACCTGTCTTGAAAAACCAAAAAAAAAAAAAAAAAAGAGGTGACTTAGATAAGATGAACAAATAGATTCACTGTACAATACATAGCTAAATTCTATACCAGTTTATAATAGCAGCACATCAGAGGATATGGTTAGACAAGAGGCAAGAATACAAGATGATTTACATTTAGTTCTCCAGTTAAATTTTTATGTCAAATAGTGTGTTCTATAATACAAATTCATAAAATATGAGTCAAAAGTGCAGGGTTTGTAAATTAATATATTATTTTGCTTATTTACACCTATGTATTAAATATTGTGAAATAATTGCCTGCTGCAATACAACTCTACATTTTCATATATATGTATATATATATAAATAAAATTGGTTATTTTATTTATTTACATTTCCAACTCTATATTTTCTATTTGGTAAAATAATACTGGGCATTTTATACAAAATGGGAGATTAATTTTTATGTATAAGCAATTCTGGCTATCAGATATTTTCAAAGTACTGAGAAGAAAGTGAAACTTGATCTTAGGTCTTGAAGAATCATGGGAGGAAAACCAAAGCAATAGAACTAAGTGCTGTGACAGGTTGCTAATTCCTGGGTGCCTTATATGCAAAATCACACTGCTCCAAGGAACATTATTTTTACAGATGGAGAAACCAGGGCACAAATGTCAATATATGTACTCAAATGAATGTACTCAAATTGCCTCAGCCCACAGGTATGTGGAGCTACATCTTAAATGGTATTTTTAGCTCAGCACTGTAGTGTTCACCAGAGACAATCCCCAGAGAAGATTGGCTTGGAGCTATCCCTCCTTATGCTCCTACAAGATGGTGTAAGTCACTCACATCCCATTTTCTTTAGGTTTCTTATCTGTGGATAGCACTACTATCGCTTCTCTTTTCAAAGAGCTGCCAATGTCTCCACATGAGCTCCTATAAGTGAAGTTCTTGGAGCAGCAGCTGTCCTGCAAGTAGTCAATGTGTTAGCACTGTTATGGGGTTGGAAAAACAGGGAGACTAAGAAAGAGAGAGAAGAGAGCTAGGATGGAGGGGGATTCCATGCATCACTTCTTTCATGCCAGTGCATTATGGGTACATAGGGATGAGAGCAACAAGGGCAGAAGAACGGGTTAAGCAGTTCCATTTGCTCTGCTACGCAAAGTCTAGGAACTCTAGGGGTAGGGGCAGGTCACCTTGGAGTAATTCCAACCTTGATGATAGCGGGCATAGATTGCCACTCCAGGAGCTTGGCAGTCGACATATCTCCATATCTTAATTCTTATAGAAAGTAAATTTCTTTGTCCATTTTGTCCTCTTAATGCATCACTTAAATAATTTATGCTGGACTAATACAGCTTAGATGTGCTCAATTTATCTGCTCTTCACTACTGAACCTCTTTCAACTTCAATTAAACCCGCATTTATAAAACTGGAAGAATTATTTCAGCTCAGAGTTGTGGCACATCTATAAAATATGTATCAGTTGTTTGGCTAGAGACTGGTGATTAACAAGCAATTAATAAAAGGTAGCTTATACCATCTTTCCTGAGCTATCTTCCCGCCCCCCCCTCTGCCCCACCTCCCTGAAACCGCCCTATGAAGATTTGGCAGACCAACTTAGCACTCAGGAACGGTGTATACAGTCTGTGGTGCAGTGTGGTATTTTACCTACCATAGCTGCTATTAAATCACACAAACACCCTGCTGCACCAAAGTCTGTCCTCTGGGAGAGGATGGCATCTAGAGATTGTTTGGTAGTTGTTTACCGTTGTATATTCACGGTAACATGTTCAAATTATCCAACAGAACAGTTTTTGAAAACCCCAGATAACTGAATGACAAGATTAAGTAACTAAGATAGTGTAAGGAGCCATACTGTCTAAAAGATTTTATAAAACCAACCATGCAAAGTAACATGTGAAAGTGACATAAGAATACTTGTATATTTGATGACCTATCTTGTTCAGAGAAGGATTTAAGAAGGCTAATGAAGATTGGGGGTGCAGTGTGTATGTGTGTGTGAGAGGGTGTATGTGAGAGCTGTTAGGAAAGAAAGAAAAAGAAACCGGGAGGGAGTTCAGGAGGACGATGAATCCTAGAACGTAGAGAAAATTTGTAATAAATGCTGTGGAAAGTAAAAGCAAAATAAATTAATAAATAAATAAAAATAAATAGAAAGAAAGAACAAACAAAAGAAATACAGACAGAAAGAATTTTGCAAGTCTTTTGGGAGAAAAATAAAGGCAATTTTCCTAGGGCCGTCTGTGAAACATTCAATGTAAAGGAAGAATGTAAAACATTCAGTGTAAGGGAAGCTGCAGTTCGGGCCTCTCTTTACCCTGGAAAGATGCTAGTTTTGTATGGTAGTTGGTGATGTGGACTCATAAAGGAAGGCCTGAACTCCTGGGAAGCCTCTCACCCAGAGAGCTTCACCCATTATCTTATTTTCATAATAAGGTCTGTGCTTCATTGTAATTGCTTCACTTTCGTCAACAGATACAGCGGGAAGATAACTAAGTACTTTCATGTTTTGAGGGAGAAACTCAGGTAGGTAATCTATTAAAAACAAACAATCAAACAAACTCCAAATCGGAGTATGAAGCAGGTTAGCAATGATACTGCTTGCTCTCAGGTAGGTTTCTGGGATTCCCTCTTTTTCATCTTATCACCAAGATCAGACAAAGACTGACTCAAAGACAGAAAGGCCTTCCAGACTCTATCAATCCCCACGTCTGAGACCTAGTTTCCCAGGGATAAGTGTTCCCCAGGCCACTGGTGTTATGCTGCTTCTCCTCAGATTCAATCTAAAAAAAAAAAAAAAAAAGGGAATCTTAGAATCTGGTCGCAGCGGTGACAGGGGAGAATCCCATATTGGGTTTGGGAGATACACTTATTCCTGAAATCTAGGGAAACGGTGTCCTAGATGAGGGTGAAGTTTGGGAAACGCTGAGGCAACAGGGAAAGTTCTAGGTAGTGTAGCGCTTCTGCAATCAGAGGCGGCGGGATCCACCCCATTGGCTACCAGCCCAGGTCAGCAAGCACAGTCCCAGCACCGAGTAGCAGGAACCCGGTGAGGGTCTCCGCGGGAGGGTGGCAGGGCCAACCCCCCCGCTCCGGGACGCGCGCGCGCCCTACCTAGGTCCCCACTGGGCAGACGCGCTCCAGGTGGCCTGGGAGGCAGGCGCGGCCGAGCGGCGGGCGGGCTGACTCAGCCGCGCAGCAATGCTGCGGAACCGGGACGGCCTGCCCCGCCGCCCCCGCCGCTGAGCTCGGGCCGCCCCCGCCGGCCGCGGATCTCCGCCCCCGGGGCTCGGGAGGAAGCAGCCGGGCGCGGCGCCGAGCACCTGGGCGGCTCGGGCGGGCGCGGCTTCCGGGGCTGCGCGCTCGCCCGCCGAGCCCAGCCGCGCTCCCGCCCCCAGGTGCGGCGCGGGGTCCGCCCGCTCGCTCGCTCGCTCGCTCGCCCGCCGGGGGACAGCGCCCCACGGGGACGAGCCGGCGCTGCGCTGCCGGGGCTCGGCGGCCGCGCGCGAGCGAGCGAGGCGAGTCCCCCGGGGTGCGCCGGCAGCCGTACAGTCCTGGGTGCGAGAACGCTGCGCTTCGGGGCGCGCCGAGTGCCCGAGCAGCTCCGGATTGGGTCGCTCGCTGGGATTGCGCTTCCCGCGAGTGGGCGTCGGAAGAGAAACCAAAGGCGGTAAGTGATCGGAAAGCTGCGCTTGCTTCTGGGATTTGACCCGCAGGGGCGGCAGTCCAGTCTGCCAGACTCTGCCTCATCCTCCTCTGTCCCTCGACCAAAAAACTGCCTGGGCGAGTTCCTGGCACCGAGTTCTTTTCTCAGTGGAGGTAATGACTTGGGGCTCTGCGCTCCCCCGTCCCCTACGCCCCCCGCGCCCTTCTGGTTACACACTTAAGACGGCAGCCCTGTTAATTAACTTTAATTACAGTCATTCGGCTTCCACCTGCCTGAACCCAGCACAGTACCAGGGGACCTCTCCGGAGTGCAGTTACCAGGCAGCTCTTTCACCTTTAGTGTGGGAAGCTGTTCTCTTGGGAGCATTGGTGTCCATCTATTAATTGGAGTAAGTTTTTATTTTAATTCATTCTGACGTTTTCTTTTTAAAATCAGATTTTAAAAAGATTTCTTGGTGGATTTCTTGGTGGCGATCTGGAGTTTCTTTGACTTGGATGGTTTGTGAAATTATATTGTGAGCAATAACCTTTGCTATTTAGAGGAAACATACAAAAGAAGTGATAAGATACGCTGTGTGGAAAACTCTCTCAGGCTCTTCTAAGTTCGACGAGGCATACCAAGTTTGTCCTTGAAGTATAGGACACTTAGCACATAAGTTTTTTTTTTTTTTTAAGTATTGGAATACGCTATTTTTAAAAGTACATTTAATCGGATGGCCTTGTTATTCCCAATAATAGCTTTGTACTTACAAGCCCAGTATCGATTCTCTTCACTTAAGCTCTGTGCACCAGAAGTGTATGGAGCATTGCCTATAAGTAAGTGGAAGGTGGCTATGGATGCGGTAACTTTTTAAAGGAAAGGAATAGCTACAAGATTTTTATTTATGACTTTTATACACTTACAAGAGAAGTATGGAGGGCAAAGACACTTGGTATTCCACCGTTTAACAATGTTTAAAAGAGAGAAAATAAAAGTGGGTCGTGCAATTAGGCTATATCCTAAAATGGAAATATCCCCTGGCTCAGGTCCAAGGAGAGACTGAACTCACATTTAAAGGTGGGTCTTCACACCAAGAGGGTTTTATATAGATAGAGCCATTTAAAACAAACAAACAAACAAACAAACAAATAAATAAATAATTAAAATGTACCTGGAGAGCAAGTAAAAAAAGCTTGTTAAAACTAATTTATATTGGTCTGCAGTCTTGTATTCTTTCCTTCCTCTCCTTAGCCTGTCACATGCGGGTTTTTTTGGGGGGGGGCTTTGCTTGTGAAAGGAGAGGCTGAGGGTCCACTTAGAAACAAATTCTTGTTTTTCTGACATCTCAAGTTCCCAGTTGTGAGGCTCATGGGCACTCAATGAATGCTTTTCAGATTAAAGTACTTTTAGTTACCATGGTTAAATAGAACTTAGGCTATACTGGATTACAGTTTCTGTTTCTTACGTTAGCATTTTGGAACTTACTTTCTTCTGAGGATTCTGGGTTATAGACTTCTCTAGGTCCTAGAAGGGGACTTTGCCTTTTTGTTTTGTTACTTCCTAATGAATTTCCTTGCAAGTAAAGAACTCCGTGTGGGGAACTTGACCATAAGAGTCAAGTATGAATGACATCCACAACTTTAATAGTTTCTGTTGTCACGTGCCCCACCCCTTCTTCAGACTTGTGTATTGAGTCACTTATTGGTCTTTGCTCTTGCACATGCTAAGCTGTGGAGTGTTTCTGACTCTTTTGTAAAAGGCTGATCAGGTGATGTCTTTTTATTGGTCCTGGAAATGTGTTAACTTTTAGCCAAACACATTGAATATAAAAGTAACGGATAGTGGATGCCTTCTTAAGTCATTTCTACATGAGAGTTTATTATTTTAGATTTTAAAAACATTGGTCACAGCGTGGATATATGGCTATATTTCCACCAAACCTAATGGCATGCATTTGGTCCCCAAGATCCAGGGCCTCCTGGTGGGAAGAAACAACTGACTCTAGCAAGTTGTCCTCTGTGTCACTCCCATACGTGCACATACACATGTATACACATAGAAACAGTACTTTACTATACATAAAATATATTGCCCAAATCAAACATATAATATTAGTAAAGTCATTTGGCTCACTCCCCCCTGCCTTGATTGGAATAGCAGTGGTATTCCCTTTTAATTATTTTGTGTAGAACTTTTCTTAAAGTTTTTCTCAGCATAAGCAGACTTCGCCACTGATGCTCAAGTGAGAATAAATGTGTTCTGATGTGGGTGAGGTAGAGATTTTGTTGAAAGCTATTTGTGAAAGGTGGAGAGAATTATTTTCTGACTTTTTATGTGTATATAGGGGTGGATCATTGAGGGAATAAATGGCTCATCATTCTTGAAGGTTCTCAAAAAATAGAACATAAAATGAAAACCGAAAATAAACAGAAAAGCACTACTGGTTATGCTGTGTAGCTGAGCACACAGAGAGAAAGGCTTGGTCTGCCCAACAACGAGGAAAACTGATCATTGCCTTGGTTAACAGATGACTTGGAAGACCAAGGGTGGAAATGGTCAGAAGGACTGTGGAGTTTCACTTCATTCACAAGAAGTGCAGATTCCTCACTTTCCAGGTCTTCAGCTGACTCCAGCTGCCATTCTGACATCAGGACTGGTTGAACTCTAGATCCCTTGCACCTGCTCCGCCTTCTTGCTGTGGCCTGATGTTTATCTCCTCTCCCTGGGCCTCCTTCGTGGCCTTTGGTCTGCTTTCAGGTGGTGGTGTCTCCACCTGTGGCCTTTCTTCTTAAACCCTGTTGAGTAGCTCTTCCTCTGACCTCAGCCCTTGGAAAGCCCTGACTTGCTGCAGTCTTTAGTTGTATCGCTCAAAATTGAGGGGTGACTTCTGGAGACCCTGATCACTTCTAAAGGATGCTGTTACATCTGTGTGATTTAAACAAAGCCTTACACTCTGCAAAGCCTATAAAGGTTAAGCTCACAAAAGCTGAGTCTTCATGTTGTTTCAGAGTAAGTGCTGTTTTGCAGATGTCATGTTCTGAGAATGTTGTCGTCCTGTCTCCTCAGTCCTTCCTTACTTGTACTGAGCTGTTTGTCTCAGGGCTGGTTGTTTATACCCATGCCAGTGCCTTTGCTTATTGTCAGGCCTAAGTCTGCTCTTTTTTTTTTTAACCTACTGGAGGGAGGACATTGCATCTTCACTTTGTAGCCCTCGATGCTGTCCTCGAGTGAGATAAGAAGTACTGTTATCTTGAGCTGAAAATATTTCCCCCTATTATCTTGGAGAGAGCAGTGTCCCTTAAATATTTATTGAAGGAGTAGATGTAAACAAAGGGGCATGTAAGTTCAGAGACAGTTGAAGTACTTGTCTTCTCCTAAGAACAAGAGAATTTAAGAATCACAGAACCAAGAGGAAGCTCTTGAATTCAGTTGGAAAAGAGGTCAGGGTGCTATTTATAAATGCAGAGAGGAAACATTCACAGTAGGCTATTTTGAAACATCTGGTTGTTGGTCTAAAAATGTGGCTCTTAAATTCAGAGACATGGTGAATAGATATTTGTACTACAATGCTGAGATGTAATACACATACAAAAAGTATGTTTATATCATAAGTCTACATGTAAAGTTCTTTGCATTGAACTGAGGTATTGTTTCAGTTTTTGTCTGAATTAATTCAATGTTAAGGCTGTGCTTACTATATCAAAAAAAAAAAAAATGGAATAGAGAAAGGAAGGATGCATGCCTGTTTGCTTCTCAGTTCATGATTTTGAAAGGATTGGGTTCAGCTCAGATACGCTATAGACTGTAGTTGGGACCAGGAAAGGGCCTGTTTCTAATAGAAGAGATGTAGATATTGGAGCACATGGGTGGGTATCAAACTCAGTGGTGTAAGTTTCAGGTTGTCATTCCTTGTGGACACTGTGGAGGATTAAACCTGTCTTTGGTTGCCCTCAAATTATGGCTTTACTTGACAGATCTCTCCATTAGAATTTAAAAGAATTTTCAAACCTCAACTAATTAACTTAAAATGTAAATTGGAACTTTGAGAGATGTGCTGTGGTGTGGTCAAGGAGATTATGAAGCATTGAACTTATTATGACATTTATCTAAAACACGCAAATATAGGCATTGGGCATGGCACACTATAGTCACCCCTCATACTAAGAAAAGGAGTTGGTGTCCTGGCTTTGACAGACACGCTGAACTCTAGATTGCAGAGTTGTGTTTTTCTGCTTGCACAGTAAGTAAAAAAAATGTCTCGGAATAATCTTTTCCCTTCCGTCCAAAAGCCAAATGATTTTGCTTAGGATTCAGCTATTTTAAGATCAAGTTTCACTTATTTTGCATCTAGCAGCTAATGACTGGATACTTGCTGTTTGCCCGAAACCCTTCAAAGGGCCTGTGAATATTTAAACATCTCACCCTCAAAAGAGCCTGGAGTTGTGTGCATTATTATCTTTTCTATGGTGACAGTGGTGAGACCAGGGAGGGAAGGACATCGTGGAAGGCCCAAAAGGTTGTGTGCAGCAGAGCTGGCATCTCTGGTAATCACTGTGGTCTGTGTCCCAGGTCTAAAGGCTTCCAGTCTCAAAACACTAATTAGGCATCAGTCTCACCAGTTTAATAAAGCTCTGCTTAGCTTGCTGCTGTATTAAGTGGTTTGTGGGCTTATTAGAAAAATAATTTACAGTTCTCTTTTTAAGAAGGTGATATTACTGTGCAGGCCAAAGAATAACACTCAAACCCAGTATATTCATATTGTATTGTATAATTAAGTGTAATATTGATTATAACAGATTAATTAATAATAGCCAGCACTAATCATATACTTGCCATTCAAGACAGGTCATTTATATGTGTCTTATGTGTGTGTTTAAAATATAACAAGTTTGCCGGGCAGTGGTGGCACATGCCTTTAATCCCAGCACTTGGGAGGCAGAGGCAGGCGGATTTCTG